>NC_054558.1:8584719-8637219 GCF_017654505.1 Polyodon spathula
TGATGCTGCCACCACCATACTTCACTGTAGGGATGGTGTGTCTTGAGGCATGGGCAGTGTTAGGTTTGCGCCACACACAGCGCTTTGAGTTTTGGCCAAAAAGCTCTATCTTGGTCTCATCTGACCACAGAACCTTTTCCCACATCGCAACTGGGTTATTCTCATGCTTTCTGGCAAACTCCAGACGTGCTTTCAGATGGTGCTTTTTGAGTAATGGCTTCTTTCTTGCCACCCTCCAATACAGGCCAGTGTTATGCAGAGTTCTTGATATGGTTGACTGGAGCATCATTACTCCACTCCCAACCATTGAACTCTGTAGCTCCTTCAAAGTGATTGTTGGCCTCTCTGTGGCTTCTCTCACAGGTCTCCTTCTTGAGTTTTGAGGGACAGCCTTTTCTTGGTAGTGCCTGGGTGGTGTGATGCAGCTTCCACTTCCTGATTATTGATCCAACTGTGCTCACTGGGATATCCAAACACTTGGATATTATTTTGTACCCTTTCCCTAGTCTATGCATTTGTATTACTTTATCTCTAACTTCTGTAGAATGCTCTTTGGTCTTCATTTTCCTTCAGATTCACAACCTTACCAATGATCCTTCAACAGTGGGGTTTTTGTCCAGAAAATGTGACAGCAACTTTAATGGTTCACAGGTGGAGGCCAATGGGCAATCCTCGTTAGGGCAATTTCTTTCATCGGTGCAAACTGGGAGCTTCCACAGCACAGGCGTTGAATACTTATGCAAGCAAGATAGTTCAGTTTTTTATTTTTCTTAAAAATATTTCCCAACATAAAACCAATGTCACCTTACAATAATTGATTCTGAGTTTCAGTGTTTAAAAATAAAATATCAAACGGAACGAAATTTCAATATACCATTTGTAATTCAGTAATATGAGAGAATTGGTCAGGGGTCTGAATACTTTTGCAAGGCACTGTGTGTGTGTGTGTGTGTGTGTGTATATATATATATATATATATATATATATATATATATATATATATATACAGTGCCGTGAAAAAGTATTTGTCCCCTGTTTGATTTTCTGCATTTTTCACATTGAATTTGGTCAGATCTTTTTGTGGGTTGCAGTAGTATATAGAGGGAGTCTGAGAGAAAAAAATGACACTGAAGTTTGGTGCTTCTTTGATTTATTTGGTGTGCAAGATAATCAAACATGCAATCTTCAGGTGTGAAAAAGTTATTGCCCCCCCTAGTTAACTCAACTCAATTAAAGGGATAATTAGGGTCAGCTGTTTGAATACTTTGGTTAACAATCAGGTCTGATTTGGGCCAGCCCTGCCCAATATAAATCTGACTAACTTTGGCCCACAGTAAGAACCCCATACCAACGGTCAAGCATGGTGGTGGTAGTGTCATGATTTGGGCATGCTTTGCTGCATCAGGACCTGGACGACTTGCCATCATTGAAGGAACCTTGAATTCTGCTCTGTATAAGAGAATTCTACAGGAGAATGTCAGGCCATCCGTCCGTGAGCTGAAGCTGAAGCGCAGATGGGTCATGCAGCAAGACAATGATCCGAAACACACAAGCAAGTCTACATCAGAATGGTTGAAGAACAATAAAGTTAAAAGTTCTGGAATGGTCTAGTCAAAGTCCGGACCTAAGCCCCATTGAGAAGTTGTGGCAGGACCTGAAACGAGCAGTTCATGCTCGAAAACCCACAAATGTCATTGAGTTGAAGCAGTTCTGCATGAAGGAGTGGGCCAAAATTTCTCCACAGTGCTGTAAGAGGCTGATCAACAACTACAGGAAGCGTTTGGTTGCAGTTATTGCTGCTAAAGGTGGCATAACCAGTTATTGAGTCTAAGGGGGCGATTACTTTTTCACATGGAGGCACTGGGTGCATAACTTTCTTTAATAAATACATAAAATAAGTATCAAAATGTTGTGTTATGTGTTCACGCAGGGTCCTTTTTATCTAATATTAGTATTCAGTTGAAGATATGATAACATTCAATGTCAAAAATATAAAAAAATGCGAAAAATCAGACAGGGGGGCAAATACTTTTTCATGGTACTGTATATTATAATGCAATTACTTGATTTCCGTAATGAATGTGTTTCTCCTGGTTGAACGGCAACCACTATATCAACAATTGACAATAGCAACGTTCAAAAGTTCAAGCAGTTCAATAGTGATATCTTTATATAATGAGATATGTGTAAGATGAATATCTGAAGATCAATAGAAAATATATATGAAGCACACAAGGCCAGCCAGCCCTGTCCTTCTCCTCAGTAATGGATCTTTACTTTCACCAATCCAAACCACAAGTGCAGCTTTGCTTCCCATTCCATGGGCAGCCAATATACCTTACATCCAATATATATGTATATCCTTATATGAACACTGAAAAGCCAAGCACCTACTCGCAGAGAGTCACACACCCCGATGCATGTTGAAATATCTGAGCTATTACAATGTCCTCCCTGTGTAAGGCAGCACTTAATTCCATGGCACCAGCTATGATGTAGCATTTTCCCAGTAATGTCATTCCACCAGCACTTTTCTTGTTAGGAGGTGGAACACAGATAGCACAGCCTCATAACTGTGACTCTAGGCTACAGCACAGTGAAGGGCAGCAGCGTACTGTAATCCATTACTACACTGTGCTTTTAATATGGAATACTGCAGTAAACTTTTACAATGATGCTTAATATTGACTTCATGCTAATCTTGTCCTGCTGTGTAGGTTCTAAGGGAGGCATAAAATTGTCTTGGAGGTCAAATTCAATGCAAATGCAATGATTGCAGCTTGGTATTGTATTCAGTTTGCATCTCAGCCCATTGCATTGAATGGAAATGCAAGGGCTGGAGGCAAACCACAAACCATACGATTCCGAGACGAACGACTTGCCATCCAGCGAGCTCTGTAATCAAGAGGTTAAGTGTGGCTCTTACACTGATGTCAGTGTTATTTACTCATCAGCCACTAGAAGGCGATCCATTACAATATGTGTTTGCTTACTCGCTCAACATGTTCAAGACAACATTGTGCAATAAAACAAAATAAAAACACAGAGAGTTATATTTTTGTATAACCTTTAATCAGTTTACTAATTTGCTTTGAGAATTATGATTTGCATGATTTAAAGTCAGCTCCATGTGTGTTTTTATTTGTATAATAAGTAATCAAGGCGTGTTATAAAGGGATTGGACAGAGGCTGGAGTGAATGGGAGGTGCTTAAGCAGCAGTGGCGAATCCAACGCTGTTGTTCTCCCTGTCGTAGACAGAGTAATACTGACTCAGGAACACGTCTCCCAGAATCCACAGGGGCTGGCCGTTCTGGGAAGGCAGGTAGGTACCCATGATGCCGCTGGTGCAGTATTGTTCTCCATTCTGGTTATTCTGGAGGAAAACATCAGAGAAATGCATAGTGAGTTTTACAAAAGAAACTAGAGTTGAACGTGATTGCACACGTGTACCAATAATGTTTGAAGGTTTGGATGCCCTGTATTGAATACCGATTATAAATCACATAAAAACCAACCAATAACCGTTAAGTATTTCTCTAAATTCGAAATGCATTTCATCCTGTGTAGAGATGTCATCCTGTGCATGAACACAGGCCATCATTCTAAAGTTTTTGTGTTTAATAGTAGTTTCTGTGTGCAAGATCTGTTATGTGGAGGGTGTTCTCTCACACAAAACTGAACAGTCACATCCTATACAATAAGAGACCCCCCACACACAATGTAATAACCTGTAATCAAGACAGAACACTGGATTATCTGTGAGGCACAGAGGAAAGGGGACATTACTTACAACGATGGTGTAGGCAGATGGGGGCAGGGGGAAGTTTACTCCGTTGATGTTAAAGGAAATAGTAGGCATGTTAGCCAGGTTGTTGCAATCAATAATGTACTGAAAATAACAAGAAAGAAGCATTAGGATTATACAGCACGTATTGGAAATCAAACCTAAACCCTTCACCCATGCAAAACACACCAACATATATATATATATATATATATATATATATATATATATATATATATTTTAAATGGAGTCTCCATGAATAGATTGTTTTTGTAATTGTATGGAAGTCTGACTTTATTTTAGATGTTTTGTTATAATTGCTCTGTAAAAATGCAATCATCGAACGGACGGAATGCAACCTCATGTTATTAACAAAATGACAACTATAAAAAAAAAAAAATAAATACAAAAATAAGGACATTGCTAAAGTCTTTTGTACCCAGTATTTGCACACGCTGTTGAAAGAAAAAATGCAACCACAGTGCAATTAAGGACATATAAAGTACAGTACAGTTTACAATGTGTGTGTAGACTGAGCTGCTATTTAATCCCTAGTTACAGTGGAGACTGGTTATGCTGAGTTCCAATGCAGTGTGAGTACTCACCTCCCCATTCTCGTTAGCCTGAGCTCCAATGTACTGCTGCAGGTATCCCAGGTACTGCTGAGGGCAGGTGAGGAGGGAAGTGCCTGTGTCCACAATAGCCTGGCAGCCATTGCTGCACCAGCCAGTCTGCTGGTTGTTGATTGAGAAGCTAAAAAATCAAAACAGTTTTAGGCTTGAGCCTTAAGTGGTCGTTGCTTTCAAAGCTAAAGTCTAAAATGGTTTCATTTGCAGCGGTCCGGAGACATATTGAAGCCAACAATGCATGTGAAGTGCTGTTTGAAATGTAGAGCTGCCGTCTGCATGCAATGACATGGTTCAGGTTAAGGTAGAGAGAGATAACGAAGGAGCACCTACCCATTAATTGCAATCTGCCAGTACGTCTCACTAGTGACATCAGTCCAGTAGATGCTGCCAGTGTATAGGCTCTGATCAACACCTCCAAATGTCACCTCGCTGCCTTGGGCCTCATTCCTGAAAAAAAAAGCATCAAAATAATGCATATTTTAAAAAAAATGATCAACTGTATCTATAACAAGTTATAACTGATGTTGAAAACTGCTGTAGAATTATAATCTATCCCTTAAATAATAGAGTATTGGGGCTAACATACTGGCTCAGGTAGAAGGCAAAAATGTTGGCCTGCAGCAAGCCCTGCTGCATCATAGTGTCCATGACAGGGGTCTCTCCTCCTGCTGCGATGCTGGGGTAGGCCAGGCCGAGGATGCCATCAAACTGGGCATACACAAAGTTGGTGCCGGGCTCATTGGTGCTCAGACCCACCTCCTGGTTGCTGATGGTAATGCCTCCGATCTGAGCAGCAGGAGAGTTAGTGGTTAGACTGGGCAGCACTGTGCAGCAGCAGACCTGTCAAATCTGGGAACTCTTTCCTCTGCATGTTATTACAAGAAAATCAGAACACAAGTTGGATTTATGGGATTTGATGCATTCCGAATCAATATTTCTTCACAGAAAAAATGTCAATCCTTTGTTTTTGCTACAAACTGCTGTGTCCCATTTTGAGGACAGTAATAAGACCAGTGAAATTTCACGCCAGATTTGAAACCCAACGTAATTAATGGAGATTTAGCATCACTGTTCGGAGGAAAACATCAAGAAATGTATCTGTTAGGCTTCAGTTTCTTATTTTATATTGAGGCGTCATAAAATTATCTGAAAGGCTATAATTGTAGAATTATCAGTTACATTTAGACTTGAATTTTACTGTAAACAAATTTAGAGTAATTTATCATAACAATATAGTTAGAGAACATGCAAGTAACAGGTAGATGCCACTTAAAAATACAGACGTAAACCCACAAAGACGTTCTTATTCTCCCTGGGTATTTCTCTACCCACACATCCCCGTCTCTGTGGATCTGAAGCCCGGGGTACTCACAGTGACAGTGTCATAGCCGAAGACCCCAGTGAGGCTCCCAGTGCCGTACTGCAGGGAGAAGGACTGCCCATTACTGGACCAGGTGGAGGACTGAGAGGGGTTGAACAAAGGGTGGTTTGCTGAGAAACAAAAGAGAATTACATCAATGGTGTGTTATAACAAAGGTTTTTCTTACGAATTCCAGTTTTGTTCTTGATCTATTTGTTCCCCGGACCTCATTTTCGCTTTGACTTAGGTGAAGTAAATTAATTCTGCTCCATTTCTGCTGGAGCACATGCTGTAAGATCACTTCTTGTGTGAGAGGGAAATATGACCCCACCCAAGCCCTGTACTGCCTGTACGAATCTAAAGTCTGATGGGGGTCTAATTACTAAGTTAAAGTGAAAAAACAGAAGCATGGAAAGTGTAATATGGAGGAGACCCTGTACTTACTGCAGGCCTGGCTGCTGCAGTACGTAGAGGCAACCCAGAGGTTGGAGGACCCGGTGTCAAACAGGACATAAAAAGACTGGGCTGGGGTCCCGATGGTGATGGGCCCATAGTAGGACATCTGCAACAACAAGGACAGAGGAGGCGGCGTTAGATTAGGTGACCTGACAGTGGTTTGCAAGGGGAAAGTGGAGTAAAACAAATGGGTTTTGCAGTTATTCTGTGCTGGGTTCCAGCCCCCAACTTCAAAGGGAATGGCTTCTTTGAGAAAGGTTTGTCATTGAATTTCCTACGTTTCTTTTTACAGTTCATTGAGTGTTTTTGCAGTTGCAGGTGAAACGAGTGTGCAAGGACTCACGTCAGCGTAGTTCATGAGAGGTTCGTTGGTGGAGGTGGCGTAGACATTGGGGTGCAGGCCCTGGTACTTGAGGCCAGGATCAGTGTAATGGATTGCCTTCAGCTTCCCGCTCTCCCTCATCTGCTGGCGGACAGACTTGAACTTCTTCAGAGGGACCCTGGAGGGAAGAAGCGCACATCGTTTTAATTTCTCACATGAAAACATCAAAGCAGCACACAGTATAGCATGCTGCATAGGAAGAAAAGACATAAAATGCATGAAAGTGTTGAAAAGCATGAAAGTGTTTTCACCTGATAATTCCCTCTGACAGAGTCAAGCACGCCAAAGCAACGATAAACCACTTCATCATCTTTCCCAACCACTTCCTCTGCTTTCCTGGATGCACTGAAACTGGGGCTGAGCTGCCACTTTTATACCATCCAGGACGCCCTCACATTCCTCCAATCTAATCAGACTTAGAGATAAAAAGTGCGGGGTCAGCAGCTAATAAAGTGTATATAAACACTGTAAGAGCAGGCTGTCTATAGGTACAATGCTGCATCTGATAGCGAACAATTAAAGTGCTCACAGTTACATACATATTGAGAACTTTTTATAAATTGCGATAACTAAGAGAAACTACTTTTAATTATTGTGCAGAGTGGAAAAACAAATATTGTTTAAGTATAACTTCACATTCAGCTCTTCAAACATGAACTGAATATGAGCGTATGAGATGTTAGGCCTTTATTAAAAAAATATTTTAGATTGATTCAACTTTGCAGCGCCTAGCGGTAGACCAGGAGTCTAATGATCGTAACATCCATCATAAAAGAAAGACAGAAAGAATATTTTTAAACTTGAATTATTAGTATTTGTTAGTTCTGAGTTAATGAATTATAATAAGGTGATTTACAGCTGTTTAAATGCTTTTTTTCCTGTGTGATTTATAACATCAGTCGGGAGTGCTGGGATTGTTCACTTGTTCAGCAGAGCCGTGTAAACTGCATGCTGGGGAGTACAGGGGCTTCAATTGAGGAGTTTTGGTTGGAGGGTATTAATGAGGGCTCTGTGCCCTTGCATTGTATGAATTCACGAGTAGTGAAATAAAATAAATACATTCAGTTAATAAACAGAGTATCAGCTTACCAAAGGAGCTTCATGTCAGGAGCAGCACAGCACAGCAGAGCCAGAGCGAGAGCCTTCATGGGGACTTTAGGAGGCTGTTCCTCCTGCCTGCCTCTCCATTATTTTATAGCATCTCAGAACAATGTTAAAATAAACTCAAAAGAAACATTGTTTGGAAGATCTTTTGTTGGGTTTTCTAGAATACCTGATCAGCTGTTTGCCGTTCAGAAATCACACCTATTGTTATTACAAAGGAAAAGTAAAAAGGCATTCCCAAAAATATGTTTCTATTGTAGCAACTCTTTATTTTACTGTGTGATTTATAAAATTAATGGTGATTATTAACAGCTGCCTGTTGGAATCACTGTCCAGGCTGCAGGTGGAGAGCTGGCTGTCCCACTCTGTCGTTCCTTCGGTCGTACAGAGTAAGGCTCCCGGAGGAACACATCGCCCAGGATCCGCAGCGGCTCTCCGGTGTACGACGGCAGCAAGGTGCTCTGAAAGCCAATCCTGGAGGTTCTGCAAGGACAAACAGCAGGGTCAGCGGGGAAGGACATGCAAACATGCAAAAAGAAACAAAGTCAACATTACTAGTTAACACTTCAGGCTGTGTTCTGGAGGAATGTAGTAAAGACAGATAGTGAGAACTATTAGTCTAATGAAGATAGCGATATCAAATGTCTGGATCTATTCAGTGGCAAATAATGGCGTGCACGAGAAAGAACCAGGACTGGGTACAGAGTATTCAGCTCAGGAGTGAGGTGCTTCAGTGGAGCTCTGCAGGGTCTGTAGCTGATTGCTAATAATCCCTCTCCTTCACAAGAGCCACACCGGGTGCATTAACTGCTTACCGAAGGAGCAGCACAGCACAGCAGTGAGAGCGAGAGCCTTCATGGGGACTCCAGAAGCAGGTCCGGATAGTTCACATGAGAAGAGCTTGTGTTGGTTTAGCTAATCAGTTTGCTTAAATTGAGAAAACTACCTGTAATTATCACTTTGCATTAAAAGTTGTTTACACTAGACCTGGATTAAGCAATAAACCCAAACAGTTTCTTCTTCTGGTTATTCCAGACATGGAGGGCTTTCCACCAGCATATCACATCCACTGTACCAGATTGCCATACTGAGTCAGACTGTGGTGAAATGTGGCCTCGAAACTCTAAAACATTACTGGTCTGCACGTGTGCATGTATGTGTACCTTTAAAGCTATATGTGAAGAAAAACTCATTTAATACTGTGGCTGTGTCACAGATTCAGTTTCATGCAAAAATAGTTTTGCGTTGCATTAGCCCAGATCTTGTTTTAAATACCTAGATATGTTCCTGTGAGTAGAACTCCAGATTCACAATATGAGTTTCTTGTTTTATTAAACTGCTGAGTGATTTTAACAAGCAGGTCTTGCAGCTCAAACTGCAAATAAAATGCATAAAACATCCTTCTGCCTTTTTTTGTCTTTATTCAGTATACATTTTTCAGTGCACATTAAATTATGATACCTCATTTCCTGCCCATGTTTGACTGGTCTCATGTTGCTTTAGTACAGCTCCATACAGAAAGTAGAAACAGGTATGAAATGAAGCTATAGCTTCAACCTAGAACAGTTACAGTGTACATATATGTATATATGTATATTATAATACAATTGTTAGATTTCCATAAAACAGAAACATCAAGAAAAAAAAATACAAAATAATAATTTAAAAAAATCTTGCAATCCCTCAAAGGAAATGTCCAGCTTGAATACTCAATATTGGATTATTTATTTATATATAATATATATTATTAATTAATATAAATTGGTCTTTTATAGAAATATCGGGAGTTTCCTATATTATATCTATGAATACTAAATATTGCATAATAGTATATATAGCTTATAATATATATATATATATATATATATATATATATATATTATATATATATATATATATATATATAATATATATAATACTGGAAGGAACTAGTTCTCTAGTGTTTGCTGAAAGAGAATAGGACAGACCTTTGTGGTGTAACCCCTTTCAGAGCCCTGGACTCAAAGCTTTGTTCAAACACAGCTCCCCACTCCCCACTCAAAGTCAGGACCAGTCTGTGAATGCCGGGCTGCACACAAGTCACTCAAAAGAGTTACAGGAGGGCTTTTGGTCCCGTTCAAAGACCTGATCCTTTACAAAGGATAAACACTAAATAATTTGGCACAATTGACAGCATTTTTCATTGCAATTGTTTTAAATGCAAAACACACTCCCATTGGGGCTACGCGCATATGTGTGTGTGTGTGTGTGTGTGTGTGTGTGTGTGTGTGTGTGTGTGTGTGTGTGTGTATGATTGTGCGAGCACTTAGCCAATGCCAATACAAGGTCAGTTTTATCACCTTATCTACAGCGTTCTGTGTTTCTCCTGCCTTTTCTACTCAAAAGTGACCTTGACATAAAATAAATATTTAAGGAACATCGCAAGCATGTTATTTACAGCGATTAGGTTTATAGGTTTCTTATTCAAACTGTCCAGGAATCAAGGATTGAATTCATGCGCTGTATTTAGCAAATATTTAACCCCATACCGGAGTCCTGGCACCACGGGGATCTTTTTCAAAGGCATCATTATTTGTGGAAATTTACACATTGTTAAGAAAGAAGGAATTCAAGGAAATGGCTGGATCAAATATCCAGTCCAAACCACAGTCTTTTTCACAGTGGGATTTTGAACTCTCAAAACTACGAATTCACTTTAAAGTAAGGACGTGAATTTCCAGTGCTGTATTGCCCCATTATCTGCACATAGTTTGTATTGTAACTCTGAGTGTCTCTAAGACTGTGCTGAACATGATGTACTTCCAGGGTGGGTTTGAAATGTAATGCACAGCCCTGTCCACAGCTCCCTTATTGGAACCTAATCCCCCTGCTGACACCAATTCTCTCCCTGTCCAGGGTTTTTAAAGGGATTACTCCACAAAAACCAACACAAACCCACACCACGACATTATAAAGCACTGAAGGAAAATTAAAATTCCCCAAAAAGGTGTTCCACAGAGTTAATTCATACATCCAGAAAGCTAGGGGAGGGTGTTTAGAGTTGCACAGGCATGTCATTCCTACAGCCTAGATCATTCACTCAGTGGGATGCATGAGTAGGACAAAAACATATCCTCTTACCCCATATGGGTAAAATGTACACCACCAGCACAGCCGAATGCCATTGGCCCCCTTTAAGTGGTGCATTAAACCCTAAACATTCCCAATCCTGTTCTGAAACCCACAAAGATCTTAGTAACATAAGACTTGCATTAGCTAAAGAATTCTCACAATAGCACACTGACAGACAGACTGACAAACAGACGGGTCGAGTACATAGAGCAAATATTTACAGCTAACTGGAACACTTTAGTACCTACGAGACGAGTGCATCTGTACAAAAACATAGTTACAATAAAATAATAACAACACAAGTAATGACAAGTGCATGCACAAGAGAGTTAAGGATATGGGATTGTAAACATCAACCACCGTACCATCTTTAAAAGATAATAAAAGATAACTTGGCGTGAAACACAAAATACAAAAAATCGTTCATAAAAACTCCAGATCTGGAAAATCTAGGTTGGCTTCGCTGCTTATGCTGTACTACTGAAACTCTTGGGTCCCCAATTCAAAGGATCTAGTGTAAGATAAAAGGGTGAAAAAACACTGGAGTCACATTGAATACATTATCCAGTGTGGATCATAACAACAGTGTCACTCTCAACATTCAGCAGACTAAACAGGATAGAAGATTCTTCCATGTTTTTACTTCCTCACTTCTGTATTATTATTATTATTATTATTATTATTATTATTATTATTATTATTATTATTATTATTTGCAGAGAAGAAAGCATGGCCATTTAGTAATGAAGCCAGCCACATGGAATGTTTCCAAAATGAAACAAAACCAGTACAATGAGGGAATCGGGAATATTCGCCACCAAACTAAAGCCGGCACGCAGGCCGTGGAGTTAGAGAACAGAACACGGAGACAGTTTAGCTTTGTTTAGAAATAAGATGAGGCTTCTTGTATTGGCTAAAAGTTATAGTAACACTTACATACATACATAAATAAATAAATAAGTAAATAAATAAATACACGTATCAATTAAGTTGTATCCGGTCCTGGAAAAACATTGAAGCTCTTTTTTTTTTTTTTTAAGCACTGTTGATTTAGCGGTTTGGCAACGTGACAGGAGCTTTGGCACGGTGTTTTATGAAAAGGTAGCAATGGCGATAGTTTCAGGCTCGTCTGGGCTTACTGGAGCACGGGGAGGGGGGAGGGGGGTATAAAAAACAGATCTGTGTGTAACCCCGCAAAGCATTTCACAGGATAAATATCAACAGGCAGGCTTTGTTTTACTGCTGGTCGTTACTTTTATTTATTTATTTAGTTTAGGACTCTAAAGTGAGTAAGTGTTACTATACATTTCAACAAGCGATATAAAAAAATACAAAACACCAAAGTACACTCGAATGCAACAGCCAGTTCCCAAACCATTGGCACTTTGATTTGAACTGAAACAATCGCTGAGGTCTGGGTACCTTAGGAATGTCAAACCAAGCCGTCAGCAAGACAGATCTAATACTAAACACAGGAGAAGAATAGAAATCGTAAATAAAACATTACAAACTGCCAGCAATGCCACAGATATACCATCTCGGTGTAAACACCATGGTTCACTGTTCCTCCTTTTCCTGCCAACCATACAGTTATCCCAGACTTGGTTTTTAGAAGAGCAGGGTTGGCACCTTTTGATATGGCACAGTGTAGTGATATATTGAGCATATTTATGATATAAAAATACAACGATAACAGGGCACCCGCTGGCTTAAGCAGACTCCAGTCACAATCTGTTTTGTAAAAGGCTCCTGCTATGAACATCCCCACCCATTGTACAGCCTTGCACTGCTTCCACCAGATGGTCTGGACTTATTAAAACCTGCTTATTCAGAACCCTTTCCCTTATTCTAACATGGAAACAAAGCAGAAGGCGTTGTTTAAACTCCAATACCACCAGTCTGCAGTGGTGCCTTCCTTCAAAAGGGCCACCCGTTCGGTCACCAACCCGTCTTGGGAATGCTCACCTCTGATTGGGTGCAGTAATACAGTGGGTGGGCTGTGCATGGTTTTCCTAAAAGTGTGCACATCAGAATCTGATTGGTGGGTTTTCAGTTCTGGTGGTTACTCCAGCACCAGACACCTCCACAAACAAAGCTTGGAGGGAACTCTGGGGAAATTTAAACCCCAGTGCACAGCTGGGGCTGGCAGAATTGCAGAGAACCCTATTTTCAAACAGTCCAACGAATTTAGAACAAGTCTCTCTCCAATCAATTCAAATACATTCTCAAAATTAGGACTGAAATTTAATTTATTTATTTATTTTTTATTTCCCAGGGTAAAAAGTCTTGCCAAATTCAAGATCCTCTCAGTTAGACGCTGGTTAAAAATAAACACAGATTATTTCTGTGTGTGTAGCTTTCATTTGCCCAATATCCAACAGACCAGACGACCTGCCAGGGTCCAGTGAGCCTGAAACCTATACAGAATGCACACGAGTACTTGCTGCAGATTCAACACAAGGAAAAAAAAAAACATTCACAGTTAAGACTTCTTCTTAGGTTTTTTTTAGCCCTCACATTCCCAGACTATGTAATGGCACATGGAAAAAAAATCTGAGTCACTACACTCATACTGTACAGTAAAGGAAAGTTGGCACCTTTGTAGAGCTGCATGTTAATGCAAAGCGCCTTTCCCTTTTGGGGCACTGAGTTTCGGAATGGATACATATATATATATATATATTTTTTTTTCTATTTTATTTTAATGTCAAGCAAAATGGTCACAAATAGTAACGATGCAGCACCCCCTGTCTGATTTTTGTCAGTATGTATCTCAGAACAGCCGCCACCCACACAAAACAAAGTTAGTCATAACTTGGACTGATCTTTCCTGCATTCTGGAAGTGATGTGGAATTGTTTTTTGTGTTTTATTTGCCAAATTAAAACAAAACAACTAAAAAGGATGTAGAATATATGTTTACATGTCTGCATGCATGAACTGTGGTTCAATATTGGTGTACATGTATGATCTTACAGTTGTGTGTGTGTGCCTGTCTAAATAATAATAATAATAATAATAATAATAATAATAATAGCTATCATGCTAAATACATAGAGGGGCATTTCCCTGGATCTGTGTGGCAAAGAGTGTGTTTCCTATTCACTCCGTTATAAAACAAAACAAAAAAACCCTTCCCCTCACCCCACTGGTAAATCAAGCTAACGAGCTACAGGAGCTCACAATCAGTGGCAGTAAAAAGGGGATGCTGCATCTTGTGAGAGCTACAAGGCTGGATGGAAGGTGCATCACACACAGTACACAGCAGCTGGCACGCCTCTCGCTCGAGGGCAATGCCCTGCCTGCACCAAGCTGCCCCTGCGGCGGCCATGCCAACATGCCACCAGCTTCAATCTGGAGCAGCCGGGTCAATCCTGAACAGACAGCCAGCCAAACACACACTGGCAAGTTTCCTTTTACATTAGGCTGACCTAAACTTGTCAGTTTCAGCTGGATCCGTCAAGCTGCCCACGAATCACGTTTCGTAGTTTTGCCGACAGCTGCAGGCAGGCAAGTCACAGAGCTCACTGCTCGACATGGGTCAAACCTCTTCTGAGTAAAGGGAGGATGGAAAGGGGGTCCGAATACTGCCGTACCATCGCAAAGAGGCTGGAGAGGGGGGCACTTCACCTTCCACCTTCCACCTTCCACCTTCCACTCTTTCTCTCTCCTCTCTGTGCCACCTGCTCCTCACAGCGGCAGGTCAGTGCTGTTATGCCTGGTTTTTCGCGACGTCCCGTCATCCCGAGGCAGCGCCCTCTGCAGGCTGGACATGGCAGCGGTCTTCTTCAGGTCGATAACGGCATAGAACTCGCTGCGACGGGGGGGCTGGGGGCCCGGGGGGCCAGCACAAGGCAGGGGCTGCTGCTGGGGGTTGCCGCCTCCTCCTCCTCCTCCTGCACCCATGCCCCCTCCCATCCCACGCTCAGAATCCCCATCCAGATCAACTTGGATGTAGTTGAGCTGCCGCTGCTGGGATGGGTCACCCCTCCTGAAATCGAAGCTAAAGACCCCATTACCACCACCTCCTCCTCCGTGGAAATCCCCAGCTCTGTGCGGCCTTCTTGGGGGGCACACTGGCCTCCTGCCTCCCTGCGGCAGGCGGTCTGTGTTCACATAGTTCCGCATGACCTCCCTCCCGTTGCCCCCGGCGCCGTCATCATGGTAACCGTTAGGCGTTCCGGGTCCCTCCGAGTACTCGTCATACTCCTCTTCCTCGTAATCCTCCTCCTCTTCCTCCTCGTCCTCCTCCTCTTCATCCTCCTCATCCTCCTCTTCCTCCCTCTGCAGGGCGCGGTACTCCCACACTGGTGGCAGCGATGGCAGGTTCTCGTAGTTCAGGAGAGCCATCTTGCGGTGGCCACTGCCGACCCCCATGCAGCCGAACCCTTGCGAGGAGGAGGAGGAGGAGGAGGGAGGCAGGGAGTGGGAACCCTCCCCTCCACTGCTGCTGCTGCTGGAGCACCCGGAGAGGGAGACGCTGCCAGGGAACAGCTTGATCCTCCCGCCTCCTCCTCCAGTACCGCCCAGGCTGCCTCCCCTCCTCAGCCCTCCCCCTCCCAGGCCGTTGATGTTCTCGTAGGTCAGCCTGGCGTTCTGGCAGCCTTCCTTGTGCTCGTTGTTGTTGTTGTGGTGAGGGTGGTGGGGGTGGAGGTGGTGGTATGAGGGGTGCAGGTGGTGGGGGTGAGCGTGGGGCAGAGGAGGGGGGTCCAGTTCCGGCACCGCCTCGCCGGACAGATGCGTGTGGTGGTGCACGTGGAGCTGCTTGGCCAGGGTCTCCCTTTCCCGCTCCATCAGCCTGCACTGGGCAGGGGTGGGCCCCAGCACGAACTTCACCTCTCCCGTGGGGGGCTGCAAGAACACTTGGGGGTTGCGCTCCTCCAGAGGGCAGCAGTGGACCCCAGGGTGACCCCCAGGCCCTACACCTCCCCTGGCGCTCTCCGGGTAAGAGTTGGGCCGCACCTCGGGCAGAGAGTGGACACAGTGTCGCCCATGGTCCTCCCCGTCTGCGCTGGCAGTGTTCACGTAAGTATGGGCCTGTGAGAGACAGACGGAGAGTCAGAGCAAGGGTCTGTGCAGGGATTGGCTGCTTACTTCCAAATAAGGGCTGTTTTTAAAAAAATACATTGGGGCACGTTTACTGTATATCAGCGCTGCAAAGTTTGCACCAGTTATACTGTATTATAGTGTAATAATGTAATGCAAGACCACCATGATATATGCAGAGTCTCCTAAATTACCATGCAAAGTTATTTTTTGCAACTCAAAAAAGAGCACTGCTAAAGCTATTTGTTTCTTTTAGTAAATTTTTTTTTTTTTTTTTTTTTTTTTACCTAAAGAAATACTAATTAAATGACCAACATTTCTACAAGTCCAGACAATTTTTTTGTATTTGTAAATTACAAACACTATAACGCTTTTGAGTCATTCGTGGTTACGGATGTTTTTTCAAGTCACCTGGTCCTCAATGCCGATGAGCCCGTGGGTGGAGTCCTCTCCCAGGGAGGGGTGGTGTGTCGAGGGGTGTGAGGAGCCGTCTCCTCCCACTGGGTATCCAGGGTATCCATTCGGGAATCCAGGGACAGTGTAGGCTGGAGCTGGGGGCAGAACAGCAACAGACAACATTTGTTAGCGAGCTTTAAAATGGTGGTACTGAAACACTGAAATACACTGGCATGCAGGTTTATGTAGATACGGGAATGGCCTCAATAAAACCAAGGGTGCTATTTTATGCAAATGTTTTCAATTAGTATGATGGCTAGCTGGTGCAATTGAAAACACTGCCACAGCTACCATGGCTGTAATGTTTTTACTAATCAGTTGAAAAAGAGGAAACAAAGAACCACAGCACCACTGAACCGACCCCAACTACAGGACACAGGAGAAACTATACTGCCTTCCAAAGGCGAGAAGCAGGAACTGACATTCAATTATTATGAGAAGTCACATCCCTATTGGAACCGATCTGCAGCAATGACACATCATTTACTGAGAGTTTAGATCAGTCAGAATCTCAAGGACAAAGTATTCTAAACATTTAAAACAAGAGCATTAAACTACAATGTTAGTATCAGATTTCCGTCTGTGTGACTGAATTACTTCTAATATGTGTACTTTCTCTCGCACTCTTTGTGCGACACAGCAAAGAGTGCATGAGAAACAAACTCTCAGCTTGATCTGAGGCAGCCAGCGGACACTTATAAAGCACACAAAAATGCGCATTTATCAAACATGCAGAAACATTTTCGTTCAAAGCTCCAATTTCAGGCATTACGAGAGAGAACGCAAAACAAAAGGGGAAGCTAGCTGAAAACAGGCAGCTGCTTTGCAAATTTTACAGTGCATATAAACATCCCTTGCTAAAGCCTGTTTGACTAGCGCTGCTGTCCATGCCTTGTGCTGTGTACTGACTGTTGGGAGTCTGCGGGGTGCGTGGCAGGACCAGTTCAGGGGGGTGGCTGTTGCGTGTGATGATGACAGGCTCCTCCACCACATTGATGCTGTTGCACTGCATGAGCTCCTGCAGCAGGTTAAAGATCTCCTCTGCACGGGTGCACTTGAAGGCAAAGATACCTGCAGAAACAGAGAGTCACTACAATTACAATGCCTTAGGGGTCAACCAAAGCTGAGCAGCTGAAGTTGTGGTCGGATGCTTTCCAAACCAAAAAGCCTACAGCCAGGAGCAAGGAATTGAAACTGGTGTACATTTTGACCTTGCGTATGGAACAACATTACACCGCACACCAAGATGTTTTGATATTGTTAGGAAACAGAGTGCAAGCAGAGATCACAAAGTTCAGCTTCACACACATGCAGGCAGGTAGGTCATATAAGACAGGTGCTCATTAGTGCGAGCGAGACAAGCTACCTGAATCCTCTCCTGATGACACACCACCTCCGTACCTGAGCTATCTCCCAGAGCATTAGGTAGCTGACCACTATCTGATTTCAGTTTATAACTAGGTGCCACATTTGTTGTGTCGAATGATAAAGATTTAAGCTATAGATGTGTACCTTTTGAATATTGGAATCAATAAATGGAAACTTACTAACATAGCAGCTGGATCGTGTGCAGACATCAAACCAAATTACTTTCCTGACAATAGTATTTTGTTCAATTACAGTTCTCGTGATGCTGCAAAAACGCAAAAACGTAACAAACAACAAAATACATTGCCTCTGTGTATTCTCAATAATAAAGATCAAATGCCAAATAAATGCGTAATTGACCTGTAATTGAGCAATTATATGGTAGAATTACAATTACGCAGGTGTACCCAGGTTCAACTACAATTATTAATTATTATTATTACTACTATGAATTAGTTATTTAGCAGGTGCTTTTATCCAAAGTGACTTTTAGAATAGGGGGTGAACGATGCATCACAACTGCAGAGTCACTTACAATAGGACCTCAGTTTTCCATCTGATCTGAGCACAAGGAGGTTAGGTGACTTGCTCAGGGTCACACACACACACACAGCGAGTCAGTGGCTGA
Organism: Polyodon spathula; assembly: GCF_017654505.1. Classification (NCBI taxonomy): domain Eukaryota; kingdom Metazoa; phylum Chordata; class Actinopteri; order Acipenseriformes; family Polyodontidae; genus Polyodon; species Polyodon spathula. The sequence goes on from NC_054558.1 coordinate 8,603,044, forward strand.
TCCTGGACTGAACCGGGAACGTCCTGCTAACAAGCCCCTTCCTTTAACCACTGGAGCACCAAGCCTCAGATACAGACTGCAATGAATTATGAATTGCACAATTACAGCTGGCATTGACCCCAGGTGTGGCGGGCAGAGAGCATAAGGGCCTCAATTCATGAACTCAGTGGGCCATCGTGGATGCAGTAGACAGGGCTTTTGCCCCCTATGCCATGTTGTGCAAACCCAGTGCTACATGATAGGTGAACATGTTTTCAAATCTACCTCTGCTGCCACCTTGTGTTTATTAATAGTAACGCACATGAAACTGCTATGATGGTCCATCTTCAGGTTGGCAGACAAGTGTTGACATGGGGTCTGTAGCAGCTAAAGCTCACAGACTTCCAGACAGAAAATACTGACCTTTCTACTCATGTTAAGTCTAGGTGAGCTCGCCAACCTCTTCCCTTTTCACTGCTCGTGTGTAGCCCAGGTCTCTCTGCTATCGCTGCTTCATTTCATGTTCTCGATGTGTTCTTTTTAATCCTCATCAAGGTAACATTTGTATCTGTTTTCATTTCTGCTCATGTGTTCAGTAATATTCCCCCTTACCAATCTATAATTGTCTTGTGTTTCATACAAAACTACTAAACACCTAAAAAAAAAAAAAATTAATATATTTCTCTACTAATATTTAATTTGTTGTGGCACTGACATTTCTGCTACCACATCAAGGTGTATATTTTTTAATTGCTTTTAATATATATGTAAAATGAAGAGGACTTCTGTCCGAAACATCCCGAGATAAAATTATTATTATTATTTTTTTTTTTTAACCATTTAAACCTTTTGTGTAAATCCAAAAAAAAAAAAAAAAAAAAAAAAAAAAGGAACACGTCACTATATATTAGAGCTGTCAAGCAATTAAAAAAATGAATCGTGGTTAATCATTTTATCTTAGTTAATCTTGGTTTTAAATTGCATATTTAATTGACACAATTACTGTATCCATCTCATTTGCTTGTTTTATTACTGATGCTATTATTATTATTATTATTATTATTATTATTATTATTAAAGTTCTTCTTATTGCCTATAGGCTGTACATGTTCTTGTACCTTCTTATCTTTAAAATCTGCTGACCTCATATGTCCCTGATCGTTCCCTGAGATCGAAAAAACTTCTGACAGTCCCTAAAATTGATCTGAACTCGGTCGGAGCTGGGGCACTCAGTTACAATGCCCCTCGTCTGTGCAGCTTGCTCCCGATTCACAGCAGGAACGCGAGCACAACTGAATCCGGGACTATTTTAATAAATATATTAATATTTGAAGTGCAAGCTACATATTTAAATACTACACAGTAAACATACATTTAGTCCCAGATCTGTAGACTTGGGTAGCCTTTTCAAGTACTGCAAGCATCGAAATAATACTGATAATAACAATAATAATAAAAACCATCTCAGTTTGAACACAGTTATTTGTGTTAAATGTGCTTCATGCTGCAAGATTCTTTGCAACATCTAGCGTTGTTGTTTAAAACATGGCATTCAAGCAGTAGAAAACGGAATTTGCCAACTCTGCCAGGGAAATAGTTAATTCAGAAGGGAGGAGCCACAAGTGTTTTGCTAAAACATCATCAAAACAAACATCTCATCCAACTAGGCTATGCTAAGTATTATATTTATTCGCTGATTTATATGTTTCATTTAAAGCACAGTTGTAGTGTGTTAATCTACATGACTAGTAAGAGAAAGACATTGCTAGCACACTTTTTTAATGTGCTCCACTCACAACACTTTATTTTTAAATAAAGGCTACTGATTTGATCTTTTTTGGTAAGAAACTCTATCTGCGCAATCACTGTACAGCATTCTGTATTGGAAGCCACGCGGTTATTGCTATCAATCAATCACAGAGTTATCACAGAGGTAAACCCCACAGGATGTGGTTTTGTTTCCGATTTAGTTCCTGAGAATAGTCGCAGCAGTTATTATTGTTTTTCTGTAAAACACTGATATCCTGTCAGCTAAGAAAAGGCTCAGTACAAAAGCTTGTTTTAACGTTGTCTTTATTATGCCAGCCAGAGACCTGCGCTTACAACTGCACTGACATATTTTCTACATATTCTTTAAATTAATCAATAAAATAATCAATACATGGGTAGTAAGACCCAGGCCGACCTCACACACACACACACACACACACACACACACACACACACACAGCCTTGCAAAAGTATTCAGACCCTGGGGACAGGTCTCTCATAGTATAAGGGTCAAATTAGCCTTGCAAACGAGAGGAGGCCATTCGGCCCATCTTGCTCGTTTGGTTGTTAGTAGCTTATTGAAAAGTCTCATCAAGCAGCTTCAAGGATCCCAGGGTGTCAGCTTCAATTCTCTCATATTACCACAATTACAAATGGTACATTGAAATTTCGTTCTGTTTGATTTTTTTTATTTTTTTTTTTTTAACACTAAAACTCAAAATAAATGATTGTAAGTGACATTGCTTTTATGTTGGGAAATATTTTTAAGAAAAATAAAAAACCAAAATATCTTGCTTGCATAAGTATTCAACCCCTGTGCTGTGGAAGCTCCCAGTTTGCACCGATGAAAGAAATTGCCCTAACGAGGATTGACCCATTGGCCTCCACCTGTGAACCATTAAAGTTGCTGTCACATTTTCTGGACAAAAACCCCACTGTTGAAGGATCATTGGTAAGGTTGTGAATCTGAAGGAAAATGAAGACCAAAGAGCATTCTACAGAAGTTAGAGATAAAGTAATACAAATGCATAGACTAGGGAAAGGGTACAAAATAATATCCAAGTGTTTGGATATCCCAGTGAGCACAGTTGGATCAATAATCAGGAAGTGGAAGCTGCATCACACCACCCAGGCACTGCCAAGAAAAGGCCGTCCCTCAAAACTCAGCGCTCAAACAAGAAGGAGACTTGTGAGAGAAGCCACAGAGAGGCCAACAATCACTTTGAAGGAGCTACAGAGTTCAGTGGCTGGGAGTGGAGTAATGGTGCACCAGTCAACCATATCAAGAGCTCTGCATAACACTGGCCTGTATGGGAGGGTGGCAAAAAAGAAGTCGTTACTCAAAAAGTACCACCTTAAAGCATGTCTGGAATTTGCCAGAAAGCATGAGAGTGACCCAGTTGCGATGTGGGAAAAGGTTTTGTGGTCAGATGAGACCAAGATAGAGCATTTTGGCCAAAACTCAAAGCGCTATGTGTGGCGCAAACCTAACACTGCCCATGCCTCAAGACACACCATCCCTACAGTGAAGTATGGTGGTGGCAGCATCATGCTGTGGGGATGCTTCTCATCAGCAGGGACTGGGCATCTTGTTACAATTGAAGGAAGAATGGATGGAGCAAAATACAGGAAAATACTGCAAGAGAATCTGCTAAAAAACTGAAGCTTGGGAGGAAATTCACCTTTCAGCAGGACAATGATCCCAAGCACAAGGCCAAAGCAACACTGGAGTGGCTCAAGAACAAAAAGGTGAATGTCCTACAGTGGCCTAGTCAAAGTTCTGATCTCAATCCCATTGAGAATCTGTGACACTATTTGAAAATTGCGGTCCACAAGCATCGTCCAACCAACCTGAACAACCTGGAGCAAATCTGCCAAGAAGAATGGGCCAAAATCACTCCGACACTGTGTGCAAAGCTGGTACCTACTTACCCCAAAAGACTTAAAGCTGTTATTGCAGCGAAGGGTGGCTCTACCAAATATTAATGTGTGGGGGTTGAATACTTATGCAAACAAGATATTTCAGTTTTTTATTTTTCTTAAAAATATTTCCCAACCTAAAACCAATGTCACCTTATAATAATTGATTTTGAGTTTAAGTGTTTTAAAAAAAAATATCAAACAGAACGAAATTTCAATGTACCATTTGTAATTCAGTAATATGAGAGAATTGGTCAGGGGTCTGAATACTTTTGCAAGGCACTGTATGTGTGTGTGTATATATATATATATATATATATATATATATATATATATATATATATATATATATATATATATATAGCTGGATAGATAGATAGAGAGAGAGACACAGACACACAGACACACACACACACACACACACACACACACACAGAGGTCGCATTAACGCAAAATAAATCCATTGGACTGAAATATTTTGCCTTGCGTTCCAAGGACTCAGAGTGTGAAAAAGACGCAGACATGCATATTCGTGGTAATCTATGACACTGACCGGAAAATACTGTTCTGGAATATAACAGCTTTGATTAAGGTACACTCCGGTCCTGTAGGTGGCAGCAATAAGCCTCATATTTGGCTTACGCAGCAATATTAAGAAGGGTGTTTACTTTCAGACGTTTCTTTGCCTGTGACAATATGGCGAACCAGTTGTCAATCGGAAGGTTTTTTGCTAAGCAGTCAGCACCTTCTGACTGTACAAGTGCGGTCGTCTCCACAGAACACCTCCAAAGAGAACACTTCACCTAAGCAAACATACTTTGGGTGAAACTGATTTTTCCCATTGTAAATACTCCGGATAAAGGAACAGGAACTTCTTTTAAAAGACCACCTTCTTGACACCTCTAGCGAATCGTTCAAAACTGACACAGTACTGTTTTATAAACTCATAACTCATTATCATCAAACTAAAATTAAAATGGGTTATTCAGTCTTTTCAAAAGCGTCATCGCGACAGTGTCTTGAAGCACACTGATTGGTTTGTTAAATCTTCCAGAACCGCCATCATTGTCTCGTTTTGTACTTTGATTTTCACGAGTGCGCCTCATTCTTACAAAACGGCACGTAAACAAAACGGCAAAATGCACCGCTGTTTCTCTTGCTACAAAAAGTTGGAAATTGTTTGAGCTCTTGAAAAAAAAACCTGAATCAGACAAGTCGCAGAGCGATTTGATGTTTCCCGTTGTGGAGAGTTGCGTCACCATTCTGCTAAATAATGTGCATGTCTTATATATTACTATTGCATTAGTGTGTTGGGGTGATGTGTTTAGTTTGACAGTTAGTCTGTTATTTTATTATTACAGTTTATTAACATACACTATTCAGTTCATTTCAGATATTGATGCACGTCCATAAGTAATACATACTTAGTTATCGATTCATATTGTGTCTTGTGGTCAACTTCGTCTAACACTTTGCTTGCTTCCCGAGGGTGGTTCTCTTAGCCTGAGACTACTGTACAACAGTGACCAAAGCATTTGCAAGCAGTACTAATGCAGAAAAACGCAAATGAAAAATACGTTCTTAGAATTCTGAATGGGAGATAAAGTACCCGTGGCTTGTTTATGGAGACAGCAAGATGTACTGTAGTGTGTGTGAAAAAGCTGCTGGGGAAAACCATGCATACACATGTAGATGTACAGATTTTCAAGACTCTTTGCTTAGAGACAGACACGGTGATGCTGTTGCTGTTATTGGAATGCAGAAAAAGATGAAAACATGCGTAGAACACAGCTTAGACTCCCGTCTCGTTGTCATGGAAACAGTTTACTGTTAGTATATACCAGCATAAAGCAAAGTGTGTTTGTATTCACATGTACATACACAGAGATTGTTTAAACTACGATATAGCATAGAGTTTAAATATTCATATGTTTAATCAAATGTACCAAAATTCATATCCCTGGAGTTTATTAGCCTTCGTGTTAACAACTGATCATTTAGCATCTGATGGATGGGATGCAACATTTTGGGCATGTGCCTTTCAGGAAGGCATGAATAGAAAAGCTAAAGGTAGCGTGACCAACCGACCGACCGACCTCCCTCCCTCTCCCTCTCTCAACCGAATAAACTTAAACACTTACATATAAAGTCACAAGAGCAGAGAAAAGGTGAACAAGAGGCATCTACCTTCCAGATCCTAGCACATTTAAACAGAGGGATCTACCTATCAAATCCTAGAACATTTAAACAGAGGGATCTACCTATCAAATCCTAGCACATTTAAACAGAGAGGGATCTATCAGATCCTAGCACATTTAAATGGAGAGGGATCTATCTTCCAGATCCTAGCACATTTAAACAAAGATAAATCTCAGGAGGAACTGGAAGCCATGTGGTTTATATCTCAATAGAAAGAGGAAGCCATGTGATTTCTATGAACCCGCAATGACGGGACTGACCTTGGCCGGTCTGGCAGCGACGGCCGCTCTCGAAGGAGAAGAGGTTGGAGTCGTAGCCATAGCGGCGCAGGCAGAGGTAGGGCCACCTGACAGCGTCGCGCTTGCGGGTGTGCAGGATGAGCTCAGTCTGAGTGAGCTCCATAGAGCCGGAGCCCAGCTCGTTCCCTTCATCGTCCACATTCGTCACCTGACACGGGCATTGCAAGCACAAACCACACGTTACAGGCCTGGCAAACCACAGGTAAAGATCTGCTTCGAGGGGATAGCTTCCCAAAGCATGGAAATAAAGACTTCTGATTGATTAAGACTTCCCTTGCCTAGCAGTCTGATTCAGTTTGGGTTACCGGCAGTGCACAGGTAACCAGCTTGGGTGTTTTCTATTGCGATTAGAGTAAAACTTGGGAATGAATTGAACCACTACGGCATGAGTCTTATTTCCATCCTTGGGCGAAAATGTAATAAAACAATCATATCCTACTCATTTTCATAATACAGAGGAAAAAAGACTCCAACTCGGGCTTACAATATAATCTTGATCAGCGTTCCCTCCAAGGCTAAAATGAGTGCATCTTTTGCAGTAACTGGTAACAGCTTTCACACTCAGTTTACTAACTTTCGCAAGTTATTATCATAAATATCAACCTCAAACGAGACTCCAGCCTCTCAAGGTAAACCTATTATTTTGAGACCACTAGTACAAAGCACTAACATAAGCATATTTGTGTGTGTCTTGCAGCTAATTCTCTGATTTCCCTGTGTAAAAATGCACGTCACACTAGTGCAGAACTCACTCGGGCACCAGCGAATCTACTGGGTGGGCAAAGCAGCCGTCTCTGGCGATTCTGTAGAGTGCTGCTCATGAATTTACAGTTTTTAACTCTGCGTATAATTGAACACTAAAATCAGTGAAGCACAATCTTCCTGCATTATTTAGAAGTATAAATACTCTGGCAAACATAAATATAACTCACAATACTCACACTTTGACGGTTTTTGTTTTATTTCCCTTTTAAAAAAACGACCATATCAGAAACCTTCTAAGTGTTTTGAAACTGGTAAAAATGTAATCAGCACACTAGTTGAAAATACACATTTACATGTATAGTAATTGAAGACGACATATCATTCCCATTTTTTTTGGCGAGTTTATTCATCATGTGACTTCACTCAACATGGCGGCTCCTCCAACGAAGACAAAAAAGCAATGTTTCAGTTAGACAGAGCTAAAAGAAACCTGATTATCTATATGAGGATGGTGCGATGGTGTTCTTAAAGTTTTTATGTAGCTCTCGTTATCATATACGAGTCAATACCATTAAATATCATAATGCCAGTCGTAAACACGTACAGAATAAGAAAGCAAATATGACGTCAACAAAGTAAAGCACTGCATTCTGTGCTGAAAAACTAAGACCTGGGTACTGTTGTCAAGGCAGAGCTTTCCCAAAGGAGGTAAGTTAAATTAACTGGATATTTCATTATTACTTACTTTATTTCTTTCCACGCTACCTGCCTCTAATGAAGCTATAATTAGCAATTTTAAACCACGGCCGTTTCTTAATTGAATTATATTTTCTGACGATGAAGAAATGAGCTCAAAACTATTTTTCTAGCTATACAATCCTTAAAGGAAAGTGATCACTTTCCTGTGTAAAGGATGCAGTCACCACACTACACACCGCTGGGTTCATAAAGACATTCTGTCTGGGGACACGCCTCTTTTTAAATCTTGCAAATAACACTGCAGAATTAGGAAAGAAACAATTGAGAGGATTAATTATGCGTTTACATTAAAAGGGGCGCTATTTACATTACAATGGGGTAACACACAGCAGTGAACCTGTTTTAGAGCAACGAGTCAGTCAACGCGCCTTCAGTGTTTCCTATTTTATCCTGGTTATTATTATAATGCCAGTAAAACACTCTCTAAATTACTCTCACATGACAATGCTGGACTGTTACTAAACTGTTTCATGTTTGTTATTGTTGTTGTAAATGCCAGCAATAAGCTAAACAGGTCTTTTCAAAACACCTTTACTTGTAGATGAAACTACTGTGTTAGTGGGAGACTGTAAATATGATTCTCACAACTGTGCTGGACATTTGGTTTTCTGAACTGTTGTAATATAATTCTTACGTTTTCCTGCTTAGTTTAATGCCAGCAATGAGCCAAGTGATGTCTATAAACATTATGACAGGTTTGAAGTGTCTTCAAGTGCTTTACTTACTATTACAGCAACAAGTCTGATTGAAAAAAAAAAAAGTTAAAAAAAATTGTGGTAATATTTATTAATTTACTTATTTTAACTGCAACGTTATATTTATGTTCAAATGCCATATTTAATTATTAATGCGTTGATAAAAAGTGGGAACAATTAGTAGCCCTAAAGATGGTTACAACTGAAGGCAGTGCAGATGCCAGTGTTTTATGCAACAGTATAAAGCAATTTTATGCAGGCCACCAGTTAAACATGTAGTCTATCTACGCTAACAACCGACAGGGCTGCACAGAATCAGAGGATGATTCAAAATCAAAGGCAGAGTCACAATAAATGTCTTGTTTAAATTTAAAGTAAATTGTAAAATTGTTGAGATGCTTGTGTTGGTATATTGTTTCAAAATTGTATAATGCAACAAAAATATATTAAAAGGGTTAATGTGTGGTCGCAGGTTTCTCTCTGATAATTTACCCTTTCTCAGTCAAAATGGCAAGTTTCTCAGTATCAAAAAGCTTAGAGGGAACATTGATCTTGATAAACTTTACAATTTAGCAAATATCCCCTCATAAACACAACACAAGAGAGCAATGCAGGGATGGAACTAAGACTCCCACGGCTGAGCTTGTTACCTATACAGTGTGGCTAATCAGGCTCATTTTAAAACCTGGCATGGGTGAAACTGCTGTGCAACAGGACTCTTATTCCCATTGATGTATAATGAAGTGCAGAGGGAGGGAGGAGCTGGTGCCCAGTCTCCAGTCAGCTCACCTTGAATCTGGTTGGGTGGTTGTCTGGGATGGTGTCTCTGTACAGACAGCTATAGCAGCTTCCCATTGCTTCAGCAGAGCGGCTGGCACCTGAAGCACACACCGGGTTAGCTGGGATAGGAACCAGCATTAGATAACAGTTAAACATGCATGCTGCCCTCACCTGGGGATGAATATAAAAAAAACAACCTTTTCTCGTCTATATGGGGAAACTCTATGACAGCTGCCGGCTCTACATACATTAACACGCATTGATAAAATGATCAGGCGGACAAACTAAAATCACTGGGGTCTGAGTTGGAAAATTATTAATATTCCATTAAGAATCGGGGTTTCAATAGTGGAAGCCCCACTCCCACTCCCACTCCCACTCCCCCCCCCTTTGCAGACCACATTGCTGGAAGACAATCCCCCCCACCACAGATCAGACCCCAAACCCGCTTCTCCTTACCCAGTCCTGGCCATCAGTGGGAAATATTCCCGCGTCAATCCCAGAATCCTCTACTGGGAGTCATGGTGAACAGGAACGTATAGATTCAAAGTGCGTTTCCATGGCGACCTTGTTTCTCTGTTTCACCTGCAGAAACAGAACAGTTATAAAAGTTTTATTGATTTATTTTAATTTCTGTTTACCTATTAAATGTGATTTAGTCATATTACCCCCCCCCCCCACCTCCCCCATACAAACACAAAGCAATACAGTCACACCTGCAACCTATACCCAGATTGCAGCTGCTACAAAGAACATCGCCCAGCTCCAGCCTGCTTTAGACCTTATTGCTGCACTTGTCACAACTGTGCTACCAGCTGCATGTGTGATCAAGAAAGCACTCGGGTCCAAGGGGCCTGGCAAGCCATTTCTGCCGATGCAATGAATGGCTACTGATATTACACTTGGTACCAAGAGAATAATACAATACAGAGCTGGTCAAAATGGGGCGATGTATCTGGTAACAAAACCAGGATCCTAAGGGCGCCCCCGGTCACAAATAAACACACTGAAAACAATACATTCGCGTGTGCTGTGCTGTGCTGTGCTGTGGACGGGACTGTCACTCTGTGGTTCACCCCCCTGGTAAGCAGGTGGGTATCGCAAGCTGGTGCCTTGTTGCCCAGGTTACCGACTCATCCTCTAAACTCCATGACCCCACAGACTGTAGTAGTAAGTACGGGACTATATTTTTTTTCCAACTTGTATCAGTCGCTGGAGGTACTAAAGATTTAACAGCACTAATTGTTTACAATAGGAGGTATCAAAAGCAATGCGGCTTGGTTAATTGATTCATACAATGTCTTTCTCTGCATCCCAGTAAATCTTTCCAGTTGGCTATGTTCTTCTATTCCTGACCAATAAATAAATAAATAAATGATTTATTTGAGTGCGTATGCCAGGGCGTCTTTTAAGTGTTTCACTGAGCATCACCACTGTGATGAAAAATATGCGGTAAACTGCATAATTTATAAATTTACTTTTTTTTTTTTTTTGTTAACGCAGAACGTCAGCTACTATGCAAAACGATTATACCCACTGCACGTAAATGATTATTTCAATCGTTTATATTCGAAAAAATAAAAATAAAAAAGTATTATATTGTGTATTATTAGAACAGAAACTAGCTTGAAACGCCTGGCAACCGCGATGTACGTAAGATATTACTAAACTGACGCATTTACAATCACAATTGCATTCTGACGTCGAAACTCGCCATCCGCGTCAAGGTTTTGCTATTAATTCAGCGATAACAACAGTTCACATCTATTAATTCAACGATAACGACAGTTCACGTCTATTAATTCAACGGTTCACATCTTCAGAATAATACCAGCAGTAAAAACAATAGTATGACGCACAACCCAAACATACGGTACACAAAATCAGTATTGCAGAAAGAAATGGTGCTCCTCTCTGTGCAGGTTTGGGGTTAAAAATGCATTGACTGAACTGAGCAACAATAATAATAATAATAATAATAATAATAATAATAATAATATGTCGGAAGAAACGAAATCACGACGGGCATCGCTGTTTATGATTATTACCGGGTTGACACATCTCTTTGCACTAGTCCAGCTCAATAGACACACACGCGCGCGCGCGCACACACACACACACCTTCGCTTTTGCATTTCCTAACATCTCACTGCAGAACAAAAACACCGTTTGAAAACCAAGCACTCACATGTGCAACATTGCAACGGGCCCTCGCATCTCAGCCCGGATGCTGCTGCTATTCCAGATTCTCATCAGCTGCGCTTGGTGGTGCAATCGTTACATTTTATTTTATTTTATTTTATTTATTTATTTTTTGCAATCACAACCGGGAAAAAAAAAAATCTTGTTCTGTTTCTCCCCCCCCCCCCACTGCAGCACATCCAGGACTCAGCTTGACATCTCCTATCAGCGGGTCAGAGTTGACTGGAAGACAAGGAGCTGGGAGAAGCAAGAAGGTAACGCAGCTCTGGAGGACTGGAATCGTGGGAAGGGGGTGTTGTGCCATACAGTTAACATTAGGGGGTGCATTGAAATCATCAGCGGGTCAGAGTTGACTGGAAGACAAGGAGCTGGGAGAAGCAAGAAGGTAACGCAGCTCTGGAGGACTGGAATCGTGGGAAGGGGGTGTTGTGCCATACAGTTAACATTAGGGGGTGCATTGAAATCATACGGAAAAGGGGGGGGGGCGTTGGGGACTTTTTAGATTACTGTAATGAGTAATACTAATAACAAAAATGATTATTCTTATTATCATAGTAATACACTTACTAGTATTTAGTAATAAGGGTCCATTGGGACCACAAGAACGATTCCTAATGAAACCAGGTCCCCATTCACTTTTAGTTTTCAAAACTGTGCATTTGGGACTAATTCAGGGTGCAAAGTTTTGAAAATTGGTGCTAAATTGTTTTTAAAGTTTATCACCAGACAGGCTTCTAGTGATAAATTCCCCCCCACCAGAATTTAACTCAGCTGGTACCAAATTTGCACCCCTGTAATTCCTGCATATCAGCATGGAGGAGAGGGCTTTTCAATACCTTGAGACATTTCAAGTTCAGCAAACTTGCTAGAAATGAAACCATGCACGAACTCATGAGTATTATGCTTTTGTACTGCTATATAATCTGCTTTAAGTCTTGGCAGTACCCTATACTTGTACAAAAACATAGGGGGGTGAAAAAAAATTAAAAGCAACATTTTTCATCTGGTCTGCTTTCTCTGCAACAATGAGATGACCAGCTGAGAGGACTTGGGCCGGGAAAGGCTGCTGTCACATGACCACATGCACAAAGTGATTCGCTCTCCAATAATTAAAGTCCTGAGTCTCTGCTAGTTTGCCATGGCAACCTCGCGGAAGGTTTAACACACTGTGGAAGCATTTATCATCCTGTCTCCATGCATATGCTGCAGATAAAGAGATAACCACAGGCTTTAAAAATCCACTCTCTTACCTCCTATTAGCACTGGAAGCACCATCGCTGGGTCTCCCCTTTTGTTGGGCTGAAGAGATTTTCATGCAGATTGCTTTTTTGCACATTATTGCATCATTTATTATGTTACACAAATACTTGAGATTGAAAGGTTTCAACTGCTTCTTTGTGCTACGCAATGGTCTTCCTACAATCAGACCATGTGATCTACTGCAAAGGGAGTGATTGGGTATGCAGCAGGGACTTGCCTATATGAATCTACACAGCAGTGCTTAATCTGGGGGAAAAACACCAATTATATTTTAAAAAAGCAAAAACTAATAAAATCATTTTGTGTGCAACAGAACCAGCGATAATGTTCTTGACGCTAATAGTCGGCATTAAAACAGATTTGATCCAAGCAAATAACAAATACAGGGTAGTAAACAAGGTCTATATATTTAATCAGAGCATTCTTAACCCAGATTTAAAGATGAGAAATTAAACACAAACTGGCAAGTGGTAGGAGAGGGCTGTTTGATCTCTATACAGGCCTTCCAAAAGGGGGAAGGAATTCAATTTATACAGTGACACAGGCTGAAGCCAATGAACCCTTTAGCTACAAAGACCGCAGCAGGAGTACCAATACATTTCTCTGGATAGAACTGAGACAAATTGATCATGTGTTACTTTTCTATCAAAAATAATATTGATCTGTATTATCTAAATATACCAAAAATGGCAATTAAAAAAAAATGCTTCCAACAGTGCAAACCTGGAACGCGCTGATGAAGAAAGTTACAAGATTATAAAAATAAAAGTAATAAAAACAATGCTGCATGTTGTGCACACCAAACCTCTGCAATACAGAACGCACGTTTTGTTGATGTTTTATGATCCTGGACCAGCTCTGCCACCCCCTTTCCTTTGCAGTCATAATGCATAAATCAGGATACTCAGTCATTTTATATTAGAATCTTTTATTTTATTTATAAAAAAAAAAAAAGAAAATGATACACGCTTTTTTTAAAATTTAAGAACAGACAATAAATCAAAGAACCCGTTAACACCAGCTAAAAGAAATGAAGTGTCTCTTCTGTTTTAATGCTTGACCTCTCATTTCTTTTAAAAACAACCTCTTTTCTCTCTAGAATAATAATCTACGTCGAGAAGCAAGCACCAGCATCCTCATCATGCACGCTAATAAAGGACATCGATAATGTCTGCTTTTGTTCGTTTATTATTGGAAAGTTCTCATATAAAATCTCAGTTACTTGAAAACCAACTCAGTTACAGAAAGCAGCAGTGCAAGATCAGGAAATCCAGCCCGAGGCTCTTCCAGAACACATCTGATTGGACTCTGAAGCTCCAGGCTCCTCCCTCCAGTCCACGTTGCCATCAGGCAGAGTCTTCCAGATGGGTGCGTCTCCTCTCGGAGTGTGTGTTACACAGCCTGTCCATGATGCTTTGCAGCCTGGGCTGCACTATACCCAGCAAGGGTCTCTGAAAGGGATCTCCGTTCCAACAGGACTCCATGAGCTGCCAACATTCCTCATCAAACAAGGGCAGGCGCTCCGGTCGTGCGCCTAGGAAACCCACACACAAAATATATATTACTGTTCATCTTTCACTGTATTCTCCTTTAAATGTGCTTCTAGCACAGTGGTAAGGAAAGTAGACTCTTCCAGTCCATTCTATTGCAAACCTTTCACGATTGAATTGGTACAATGCTTAACGATTAACTGCAAACATTTCAACTCTGAACTATGAACCTCCTTATTGCCCAGATAAAAATATTATTCATGTTCAAAATATGTCTAAGCATAAAGAATCGCTTAAGCTGCTATGCAACTGTTACACTGCTAGCATATTATCTGAAAGTATAGTCTGGAACAACTGGATCTCGAGAAGGCATTTTATTCCTCTACCTCGCATCCCAGCGGCAGTACACATACCCCTCAGTCAATTCACACACTGAATTTCTTTATGTACCTGTACTGTATAGAATGCACATAGCCCCCCCCCCCCCCAGCCCTCTGTCTTCCACATTGAAAAATGCGCTGTAGGATTACCTTTTTTCACATTGTTCCACAGCTGGTCTTTGCTGGAACACTTCTCAAATGCCTCGGGCAGCTTCACAGAGCCCGTGCACAGGTACCAGAAGAGGATGCCAAAGGCGTAAACGTCTACAGAGTTATCGTATTTACCTGAAAGGAGAAACACAGCTGTAACGCAGACGACACAGTAATCTGCAAGGAGTCCTCGCTCTACAGTGTGGCAGGCTTCACTCCCCAGCTCTGCATGCACACTAATCCTGCACACTGCCCCGGCAATCCAGCGCTTAGCCTTGTCCTGGTTCCTGACAGTAACCTGCTAAGTCCCCGAAACACATGTGCTTGCTGCAGACTCACCTGTGAAGAGCTCTGGGGCCATGTGTATAGGAGTCCCAACGATGCTACCAGACATCATGGCTTCAGGTTTGCAGAAGCCCAGATCGGTGATTTTTGCCCGGTTCTGCTTATCAAGCTGGAGGGGTAGAGAGAAAGACTTGATCACCTCCACAAAAAAAAAAAAAAAAAAAACAACATACTGCTGTGTCACCATATACAGAGCATGTAGGTCATGGGGATAAGGGAATCTACACATTTTGTATTGACAGCTGTATGGGAGGGTGGGACATGCATTTTATTTTTTATTTATTGAGACATAATCTTATAATAATGAAGTGAAATACTCCCCAGCACCGGAGAGGAATGTCTCTGTACTGGTTCACGACAGACTCTGGGCAGGAGGCTAAGTGAGGCAGCAAAGAGGCTGGACTCTTACCAGCACGTTCTTCAGCTTGATGTCTCTGTGCAGCAGCCCCTCGCCGTGCAGGAATCGGATCCCCTCCACTACATCCAGGGCAATCTGTAGCCGCTCCTTCAGGGTGAGACCAGCCTGGGAAGGGAGAGACAGTATGAGTGCAAGAGGACCAGGGAAGGGGAGCACAGAAATGGACAAAGTAAGAGAGGGTGCAAGGTGTTTATTCTTTATTATACTGTTTAAGCAATCACCACCACCACGTGCAAATAGTATATGTTTAGTACAGCCTGATGGCACAGATAGTGGGAGTAGGTAGGACAGGGAGGAAAGAAGTACCACAAAACTGTGCTAGAAGAGAAGGAGAGCAGGAATAGGGTAGGTTTCAGGCTCCATCAATCCGAGCGTGCTCCGTCCAATCAGTGCAGATAGTCCTGTCCTCAGAATCCTCATGCCCATCCAAAGTGCTCGGGGTGAAATGTCCACATTACCTTGCACTGCGTCCTGCTGCAGGAGAAGGCCTGGGGGTTGTGCTTGCCTACCTTGAGGCCGGTGTACAGGTCGCGGTGCAGCCGCTGCATGATCAGGAGCACCGCGATGCTGGAGCCGCTCCCGTAGCTGTGGTCAATCACCGAGCCATGCAGGTCCACCAGCCGCTCGTGTTTCGGCAGGGACCTGTGGGTGCAGCAGGAGCAGTTAGGAGTCGCTTTTAAAACGAATTCAAGGTCTATTGACCTGCCTCAATGTCTTCACTCAAATATCTTTCTCAGATAAAGCATTATTTTACTGATCTTAAAAAAACATGCAGTCAACACTTTCAGACTGGTATTTATAAGGTCACCCAGCTTGGTGTTATCTTTAAAGTTATCTTTAAGAACATGAAAGGCTTCTTATGGATTCTTTCATCAATATTAGTTGGGTCTGTTTGACCTAAACAGCATAGGAAATAGTGCAGCTCTTTAACTGTACAGTACTCCTGCAGTGTCTTCTTCCCAGGGTTGGTAATTATTACCACAACAGCGATGGAAAGACGACTCCCATTGCATAGCAGTTTGACCCATTTACTGTGAGTTTAACAAGACACACCTGAGCTTGTTACCTGTACACAGTGGCTAATCAAGCTCGTAGTAAAATCTGGAACAGGTGAAACCGCTATGCAATAGGAGTCTTATTTCCCCCTGCTACACTACTATAACAATCAGCTTGTCTAGAGTGGCTCTAGTCGGTCTAGATTCTTCTCTACTTGATACACCCAGGTTACCAGTGTTTTGAGTCACACCTGGTGTAGTGGAACTCGAGAGCCAGGTCATTCCAGTGCTTGTCATCAGGCGGCACCACTGATTTGAGGGCGCAGGGGAAGTGTCCGCCCCAGCTGTCACACAGGTACACCACACCGTACTGACCCCGACCCAGCTCGCGACCCAACTTCGGCTTCCCTGAGGGACAAACGAGAACCAATCCAACTGGCATTCACCCAGGAGTGCTAGGATTACCCCTCACCGCGCCTTGGGAAGCGGTGCACCCAGTACTAAAAGACTAACTTTTTACATTTTTTTTCGAAAGATTCTTTTAGGTATTATTTTTATATAGATTTTATCATTAGCGGCTTTCACAGATCCCAATGAAACCATTACCTTTAATTTCTTACATAAAATCGTAATAAAACTAAATAACCTGCGACATGCAACATACAACACCTATAAAAAAATACATTTGGCTGAAACAATGGTCTGCCAGACTCATTTATTAAGTTCTACTAACACACACACGCTGTGCTTTTTCGGTAGCCAACATACTATAACCATCTTCAGCCTTTGCAATGAACGAAACCGTTTTGCACAACGTGCAAGTGTGCAGCGACCCCCAGCCTCTCTCCCCTTGTACCGTGCAACAGGACGTCTCTGAGCGAGCGGCTCTCCAGAGACAGGCGAGCCAGTCGGGGTGCATGGTCCTTTCGAACCCTCAGCCACAGGTCCTCCGTCTTCTCCAGCCGGCCCGTGTGCCCTTCCTCCAGCTGCAGGCACGAGTGGGAAGACAAACAGACAGAAAGACTGAACACAGAGACTAGAGACACTAGCACAGGAACTTTCTTGCTCGCTACCCATGTCCTGCCCACCTCCTCTCCTATGAAACTGCAGAGCGATCAATAATCTATGAGCTTTGAGGGCATCATGTTCACAGAAACGTTCAGGATTGCAAAATCCAAAACACTGAATCCCATCGTCACGAATTAAGACAATAAAGACCAGACATACTTTAATGCAGGCAAGGGGTCAATTATAATTAGGGCTTGTTTTTCAGTTTTTATTCATTTCAGTTTTCTGTGCTTATTTTTTTTAGCTATTTTCCGTCTTCCACAACGAAAACCTTGTGGTCACGGGCACATTCTTCTGGGGTTTTTGTGTGTTTAAGCATTTTTCTACATTTCATCACAATTTGCAATTCCGTTTTAAATTCCACGAGCGTGTAAAATGCCATCTAACTGCAATACAGCTTTAAATCTCGTAGAGCAAGAACAACCCTCCGCTCAAGTAGTTGTAATCTCATTATAAATCTCGCAAGCGTATTACAATTCTCAAACAGAACTGCAGGAATGTGCTGCCGCTTAGTAGTTGCGGTGGGTTTATTCAGAACGAATCAATGACAGATACAAGTCAGGAAGGAGGGACTTGACCAACTGTACTGGGGAAGGGGTTTCTTTGTAGGTTACTGTATTTTATTTATTTTTTCACGGGGAAAGGGGTCAAATCAACTGAGTAACCATTTCCAGTATTTATTGGCTATGCACAGATTTCGGGGGGGGGGGGTTGTATCAGGGGTGTTTTACGGTTTTTAAAATCAGTTAAAACAAAAAATCAGAAGCCCTAATCATAATTACAGCAGAATTGTTTGCTAAAAACTAACATAACTTCCCACAGTAACATGTTTACTCTATGTACTTTAATAACCAAACAATAATCACTGGCACAAATACAGCAAGTTACTATGCAACACATTTTTCAATCAAAAGGGGGTCACTAAAGTGGTTGAAAGTGCAAGAATAATGATCGAATGACAAATAAATGCGTAATTGAACTGTAATTCATCAATTATATGGTACAATTACGCAGGTGTACCACAGTTCAACTACAATTACTTTGTGCAATTTGTAATTAATTACAATAACAATTACAACTGATCCCAGGTCTGTTTTCACTCAATCAAATATGATTCACACATCATAATACAACAAGAACAACAATTCTGAAGTCGATCCGAAATTAAAGGGACACACGCATGGCAAAGCGAACTAACAAACCCTGTTATTCAGGGATGGAAATAAAGACTCCTATTATAGCAGTTTCACCCATCCCAGGATTTACTAAGAACTTGATTAGCCACAATGCGTAAGTAACTGCTATGCAATGGGAGTCTTACTTCCATCCCTGCTATTATTCGGAGCCCTCTGTTACTGGCTGGACCCCTTTGGCAGTCCGTGGATGCACGGTGGCGTGCATACCTGCCGCAGGGAGCCAGCGAAGGCCTCGTGGGAGCTGTTGAGCCGCGTGCGGAACTGGCTACAGATGCTCTTGGCCAGCTTGGCCGCGCTCAGGCTCTCGATGGCGTCCTGGGCCACCTTGCGCTTCCACTCCAGAGTGATGGCAGGAGGGTTCACCCACGTCAGCCTCTGGATGATCTACGAGGAAGGGGAGGAAATAAACATTCTCGTCATGTCAGCATCAACGTCAGTGCCCCTACAGTACTCAGCACGCCAAGGTTCCAGATCCAATAATTAAAGATAAAGGAATAGAATGAACAGGACTCAGAGTACCCAGCACACCAAGGTTCCAGTTCCAATAATTAAAGATAAAGGAATAGAATGAACAGGATTCTGAGTTATGTAGTGCAGTTAGTCATTAAAGCATGCGATTATTTCCTAGAGAGTGCCGAGTCACACGTTCAGCAGGTACCCTACCTGTTTGATCTGCTCCCACACCAGCCGTGTCACATTGGACCCAGAGTGGAACGTGACTTCCACGTGATAAGCAGCGTTCAGGATCTGGAAGGAAAAGGGGACCAGACACCTGTCAAGCTCCGCAAGAGGCAAGGACAGAACTGGAGGTGGAGGATCAGCACCTCAGGGCTCAAGGATTCAAGATATGGGACACAGTGGAGAAGCTGCGACCAAATCAAGGGAAAGGCATGCTACTTGTCCTGCAGTTACTAAATGGGTTACTTCACACTAAGGGTGAATCACCTGCATCCTAGGTTTCACACCTACCTTTAATTATTATTTAAATGATCAGGCACCAGGAGTTTAACGTAGTCATGCTCTGGCACGTAGAATCAGTTTAGAACAGATCCACCAAGAGCCTGATTGTCCAAACTCCTGGAACCTGGTCATTTCAATAATATAGCTAAACCAGGGTCGTGGCTGGTTTTAAAATGAAACTGTAGCTGGGTTAGTGCGAATCCTACCTGTTTGAGGTGGTTGCTGGTGACGTTGTGAGCCGAGGTGTCCTGGTGCTGCTTCTCCAGGCTGTGCAGGCACCTCTCGAGCGTGCCCACGAAGCTCTCCCGCAGGTAATCCACTGAGCTGATGAGCTTGTTCGCAACCGCCTGGTTCAGACGCAGCACAATCAGCTCCTGGATCTGCCGGATACACGACTTAATGTCCTTGGAGCTGATGGGCTCGCCATTCGGGGGCACAATGATATCTGAAGGGGGGGGGGGGGAGACAATCACAATATGGTGTAACACAGACAGGGGTTCTCTCTGTGTTGCAGATGGTGATGTGAAGTTGACTCAGTTTCTTAGAGAGAGGTCTTCTCGTGGGCCCTTGGGCAAGTGTCAGATCAGCATGCTGTACAAGGGTAGGCTCCCATGTCAGAGACTACACATGTGAAATGATTATAAAAACCATAAGAGACAAGATTGTATATATATATATATATATCTCATTTACAGCTTTAAACTAATTTAAAAGTAAGTTAGAGATACTGTCTGCTTCCCTACTTAATATAAAAACCCATGTCTCAGCGTTTCACTTTGCGTCAGTCCATCAACGCCACATATAGCAGAATGAAAAGGTACTGGAATCTTTGACTTTGACAGAAACCTAAGACAGGTACAGTGCAGACAATCAAAAAAGGATTCATGATACAGACACAAAGCCGAGATGTTTTGTGACCTGTTCTTCAAAAACGGCAGCATAATAAAAAAATCAAGGGGAAGGGATTGCACTGTTCCTCCAGTTATCCAAAAGCCCACAACCTCACCTGTGAACTCCAGGTTGGCTGCGTCATCCAGCAGTTCCTCTTTCATGCTGGCCAGCGTCTCCACGATCATGTCCTTCATCTCCTCCTGCTTGCGGTTGGCGATGCCCATGAGGGAGTGGTAGAGCTCGCTCTCCTTCTCACGGGTGTAGTCCAGCCGGCGGGGGGTGATCTGCAGGTCACGCTGCATGTCAAAGGCCTGGTTGATGAAGATGTCCAGGCAGCGGCAATGCACCATGTTCAGTTTGGTCGCCGCCTCCACCTGCTGGTTCTGCAGCACCTGCTTGGCGAAGGGGGCCAGCAGCCGGGGCAGCTTCTCAAAGGCCTCACACAGGGAGCTCTGGGGCTTGGCGGCCGGGGCCTGCTGCTGGGGAGGGGCTCCGCACGAGCAGTTGCCCGGTCCGTTGCCCAGGAACCCGTCGGAGGCCAGCTGCTGGTAGAGGGCGCTCTTCTCCCTCTCCGCAGCTCTGCCCGTCTTGCACGTCGGCTCCAGGGAACAGTCTTGGCCGGGCTGGGAGATGCTTGGCACCTTCACGAAACACACAGGGAACATGATATTGTCTTTGACCCGCTGGATGTCGTCGAGCTGCGGCTGTGTGAGTGTCTCCTCGCTTATGGCGTAGACGAGGACGGGCACAATGTTCCTGAAACAGTCCTCCAGTGCTTCCTCTACCAATTGCACTTCAGGGCAAGGCACCACCAAGATCTTAGCCTCCTAAGCACGGAGCAGAGAGAGAGAGAGACGGAAAGAGAATATGAATCCAGGATTACTCCCCAGCCCTTTTAATACAAGCAAGCCTCAAAAGAGCTAGAGCAAAAAGTGCGGAGGCAGTGTGGTCCAGCGGTTAAAGTTCAGCACACCGGTTCAAATCCCGCCACTGACTGACCCTGAGAAAGTCATTTAACCTCCTTGTGCTCCATCCTGCTGATGAGATGTTAAATCAATCTAAGTGACTCTGCATATAATGCACAGATCACAGCCTACCTCTGTAAAGCGCTTTGTGATGGTGGTCCACTATGAAAGGCACTATATAAAAACAAAGATATTATTATTCTTATTATTCTTATTATTATAAAAGTAGTACTGATCACTGCCCCCTACTGTTTTACTGCAAAATAAAACTGGCCAAGCCACAAGACCAGTGGGGATTCACTCAATGACTCTTGTATTACCAGTCCTGCAACATTACGGTGTGTTCTCCTTTCACATCAAGCGCAGAACTTGCTTTTACTTCCCTGTTCGGTTTTATTTTAAATTGAAGCTGCTTTGCGGTAGCTTTGCGCATGTTTCAATAAGGCATTATAAATCCATGGCTTCCACACATTAAACACACGCGGCACGCCAAACATTTTGAAATGAAATCACAGGTATGTGTTGTAATAATTGTTATTTAAAAAGGTGCCTTTAGGGAGTACGATCAGTCCTGTAGAATGGCTGTTCTGTTAATAACCAGTAACACAGTTACCTGCAGCAGGTGAGGGGGCACGTGGGAGAGGGTTATTTGATTTTTAGAAAAGAGTCTTAAGGTTGTGTTTGCAAGTGGGGTCACTGGCAAGGCAAATCGAAACAGAAAATCAGATTCAAATCTATACTTCTTTGCAAGAAAACATAATCCTTGGTAGTCTATAGTTACAACATTTTGAAAACAGCTTTATAAATTATTATTTTTGTTTTTTTAATCGACGTCTCAAATTGAAAGGGAAAATTATACCAGGATAGTTTACAAAAAGTGTGTGTGAGATTTCGGGATCTACAGCTGCATTACATTCTGTTTTCAAATTGAGGTACACTTGCAGTATGAACTGCTCAGAGATGAATAGGGGGCTCTGTATACAGGATGCCTGTGTTGTGATCACTGCAAAGTATTATTACGACAGATGACAATGCATTCTCCCCTACGCAGTCCACAATAAACGGAATACTTCTTATTTTAGACCGAGAAATATTTCAGTAGACCCAAAATATGATCTCATCATGATAACCGTGCACTCTTCCAACAATAAGTGAGCAGCAGAGGCTTCTCTCAAAGCCATGCCAACAGTATGTTAAGTCAATTGCCAACTGAGGGCTCTATCCACAGCTTTAAAAACACTTCAGACAGACATTTCTTCTTTACTTCTAGATGAAACGTTAATATCACTTTTCACTCAAGCTTCTTTTAGACCCACACTCGCTGCTTTGAAATCATGGAAGCAGGTCAGCATTGTCATTCCCCTTCTCCTCCTGTCCCATCTCAGTGCGCAGCGCAGGGATGCTCACGGCTAATCGAATCAGCCTGCTGTTATTTCTGTGCAACGATGGGCCGAGAGCAGCAGAGAATGACTCACTGGAGATGCGTGTGAACAATGGAGACAGTCAGCGCTGTCTCTAGGAGATGGGAGCGGAGGGCCATGGGCGCTAATTTAAAGGGGAAACTGCCAATTGTTCAGAAGCTGGCAGAGGGGCAGGTCCGCCCATTGTGCTCTGGGACAGGGGAAGCTGGCAGAACTACAGAAAGATGTTTCAGAGTTTTGTACATTATACTTTGCTAGTGTGTTTTGTGATCCACGTTGTCGCTGGTGTTAGAATCCTTGTGCTTCATTTCATCAAAGCTCTTTACAGTGAATGTTTTTTTTCACAATTGTGTTACAAAGTGGCTTACTGTTTTTTTACCAGCCTGTTTATAGCTGAGGAATGTTGAGGTTATGTGTTTATTTACTGTATTCAGGATAAAGGCAGCATGAGATACTGTAACTCCAAGAGAGCATGCAGGCAACCCCAATCTGGATAATAACAAATCAATAAGATCAGAAACAAGAACACTGAATAGCAATGGATAGAAGCTATTTGCCATCAATTTGATACGATGCACAGGATGTGTTAATGTTAGGTTTTTTCTGTTTTTTTTTTTTTTTAAATACAAAAATATTCCTTTTTGAAAACTAATTAACAAGTCTCTGCTTCCTCCCGGTCTTCCAAAAATAACTCCATCCCAAACAAGGCCCCGCTTGTCGTGTGTGCCTGTGAAATGTGCACAGAGGTGTGAGGAGTTTGCTGCTCCTCACAAAAACACAAGCTGATCTAATGTGCAAAGAAACACAGGGGGCAGCGAGAGGCAGCGACACTCAGCGCCCTGCTAAGTAAAGCTCTCCACATTTTCTTCTTGCTGGAGGAATCGCAACAAACGCTACTATAAATTAACCCCTCTTTTATAATCAACTCCAATCCATTGCTACTTGTTTCAGGCTTTAAGCTGGCAGTGGTTGGTGAACTGGATTACATTACGCTGCTTGAAACTTAACTATTATTACACTGAGAGACTCAAGATTCTTGAGACCTGTAAACTGGTCATTATCCTAGTCAAGGCCTGAGCCACTCTACTCAAAAAATAAATGAATAAATAAAATAAAAATTAATTGGGTAAGGCTGACAAGAGATAACAAAGCAGAAGACAGCAAATCAAGAGAGAGAGACGAAAGGGTTAGAGAAAGAAAGACAGAGAGGCAAAACGATCGAGCCATGGCAAGGCTGTTCTTAATACGAGTTACATAGTTTATCTAATTCTGCCTTGGGAAAGGCATCAGACTTGAATATTTTACACACAGCTCATATTTTAAGGTTAAGAAGCACATGTGAGCTCACAGAACCCCTGGGTTGAATTGTTTTCTTTTAACTCCCTGCATTCCCTGGCACAAAGGACCTGCTGCAGCTACTGATGAGGCAACAAAACGCTTTTAATTGTGTGACCAGGCGCCCCCTACCTGTAGCAGCTGGTGGTGCAGCGTGACTTCCAGCTCGGCCACCCTGTGTGCCGGGTCCTCGCATGCCTCTCCGATCTCCAAGTCCTCCTCCGGGATGGTTTCCCAGCGTCCCCGGTGAGCCGCCAGCTGGTGCACCAGTTCGTACTGGCCAGGCAGCGCCAGGCTGAGGCGGGTGTGCCGCCCGTGAGTGAATCTCAGCCGCCGCCGCTTGCAGCGCCCCTCCGCTCCGCAGCCCTGGCCCAGCCGCGTCACGGGCAGCAGCCGCTCCCCCAGCAGGCTGTTCAGCACCTGATACTTAGCGTCGCAGTTCTGTCCCAGGATGATGACGTAGGGGATGCAGTCCACTGTAGCCTGCAGGTACTCCTCCTCCTGGCTGGGGAAGGAGAAGCAGCCCAAGGGACCTAGAGAGGGACCAAAAAAAAAGAACCAAAAGAATTGCGTGTTACTGTATAAAAAAAAAGTTGCCTCGTTTACAAGGACATCCCAGGCAAGGGGGGCAGATGAGAGCGATGCACATAACAATAGGATTTCTATCCTCTAATTCCAACTTCAATCCACAGTGACTACAGTGCAAGTTACTAAACTGCACTTCAACAATGCTTACCTGTTTCTACATATACATACATACACACATACATATATATATATATATATATATATATATATATATATATATATATATATATATATATATATATATATATATATATATATATATATATATATATATATATATATATACATACATACATATATATATATATATAGACACACACAAAGGTCCAGGAAAGGAAGAGAACTCCACTCAAAACAGCAGACTAGTAAACTAACCTAATACAGTAATACTAAAAGCACATTTTTATTTTTCAGTCCAAGACTCAATTGAATTAGTGATCCTGGACGAGGTAAGTTAATAATCTCTTTACATGCATTCAGTCCAACAATGATCTTTAACAGGCTGTAATGAATCTGGATGATAATACCAGGTAACAGAGGTCTTGTCTGTTTGGTTTTGTTCAAAGCTGCGTAGCTTTCCACCTTAAGCAATCAAACCAGTACGACTGAGTCAATGCACATTGGAGTTATCACTCTGAAAGCACGTTTCAGATTTTTACAACACGCTTATCAGAGACTGCCCTACCTAACCGTGCTGAAAACAAAAGATGGAATGTTACAGTTCCAAAAGCTATTTTCATTCACTATGAAAAGAGATTGCTTAAGTACAGAAGTAAGAAAACATGTTTTTAAAACCTTAATTTAACCCTTTTAAAGGCATGATGATCGTGTCAGAAGTGTGTGTGTGTGTGTGTGTGTGTGTATATATTTATATATATATATATATATATATATATATATATATATATATATATATATATATATATATATATATATATATATATATATATATACCCCTCCCCACCATTCTTCCCTATAATAAATCAGCCAGTCGTGTTTATTATTATTCTTTTATTTGTTATGATCAGATGAAATGCCCTCCCTGTTTAATGGGGCCACGAGGAACCTATCAGAGAGCCTGAGAAAGGCTGCCTCTAACAAGCCTGGCACAGCGCAGTCACATGGCAGCAGAATCCGTCACGCTCCGGCTTTTCTGATTGCTCAAGAGAAAACAATTGAGGGATTTAATGCTAAGGCATTCGTGGAAGATCAATGAACAAGCCTCAATAGGGCCCGACTGTCCAAACTGTTTGCAATTTACTCATTTACTGAAAGAGGAAAAAATCCTTGTTAATGTTAGAGAAAAAACAAACCATAGGAGATCCTTCAAGGCCAGCCTTGACAAAGGTGAGATCAACGAGCTACTAGGAACTGGAAGAGCACAGATGGGCCGAACGGCCTCTCCTTGTTTGTACTGGGACGCTGTCTAAAATGCAGTTTTTTGCCCTTTTTTAAAGAAGCAGGGGTAGTGTTTAGACTGTTGGAAAATGCTTTAGAGAATATTGCCCTTTGCATCACATGCCCAAATGCCGTTAAAAAAAACACACAAACAGAGCTCTTCATGCTGTCGTTCTGCAGAAAGTGCTGCCGCTCATGAGGGGTTTCTGCACGACGCATTCATTAGCTTTGAACCAAGTTTAGTTTGAGACTGTGGCGTTTTAAAGAGACACCCTCCGTATTCCTTCCAGTGAAGAATGTGCCTTCATATTCAGGGGGGAACTTGCAGGCATGTAGCTCAAGAGCTGGGTAGGAAGATCAGCGAGGTAAGAACTAGAATCCATTCAGAATTGGACAGCCTTGGCTGAAACACTTTGACTCAATTACATTCAGTGCACTTAAGAACCCTTGAAATAGGAACATCTATTGACTGGCACAGAGGTGGAGATGTTTAAACTAACTGCATTCCACAATCACACTCAAACATTTACTCAGAAGTAAAATTAGACTGAAAGAGGGGAGGAGACCACTTTGCACTCATCTCCCTTAAATCATTCTGGTGGTTTAAGAAAAAATATCCAAAAAAAGAGGCTTGGTGGACCAGGCTGTGCCAGGACATGATATTAAGACACACAAGCCCCCAGTACAGTACATATATCAGTGTCTCTGGAGTAACACTATAAGCAGTCTTTCCCATGTTGGTCCGCGCATATTAGAGTCCCCCCAGGCTTACTGTGCTGGATTGAGAAAGAGTCTGTTTTCAGTTAGAACTCCACTCAATGCGTGCTTGCTGCTTTAGTGAAATTACAGTACAAGTGATTTCAGAGCAACATTTCCTCTGAAAGGGACCCTCTGTTTGACACAGAGCATTACGGGAATCTTGTACCTGCCCTAGGGACAGTGAGAGCTGTTTTCAAGTTCTGAAAACTTGTTAGAAATGAGAAGTTGAAGTAAACACAGGGATGGAAATAAGACTCCCATTTGCACACTGTAGCAATTTGATCCATTCCTGGTTTTGCTAGGAGTTTAATAAGACACACCTGAGCTTGTTATCTATACACTGTGGCTAATCAAGCTCAAAGTAAAACCTGGAATGGGTGAATCTGCTATGCAGTCACAGAAGGGCAACGCCAGTGAAACAATCCCAAGTTATTAATGTGCAAGTGACTTAAAACAGGGGACTCTGCAGAGGCTTAGAGAACAGGAAGGCTGTTTAAAACACAGCAGCTGAGTCACGCTCAAGGACAGGTTCACACAATACAATGGATTGGGTTCACTTTCCAATAGATCTGGAATGATATTTAACAAGGGAGCTGCTGACAATCTGGGGGTATGTTCTCCACACATTCTGAAGAGCATACTGTCAGGGGTGAGGCTTGTTAAATGCTTAAAGGAACTGAACCTGTTCCACAACATTGCCTGAAGGCATGGATTCCGACTTGCTGCAGAACTATAAAAATAGTAACAATGCATCAGCTTCTGCTAAAACCACCGCAAGAAATGTTTACACACCTGAACAGGATCCATCCGCACATGAGATTGCACTGTGCACCGAGCAAAACAGAAAACAACGGTCTAATGACCCAATGGAACCATCCAAGTCCTTTATCATGTGTTTGGACTGCGCAGTAAACTAAAACAGAATTACTAAAAAGAGTAGGACAATAAACCAGAATAACTCATGGCTGGTTTGCTTTCAGATCAAAACAGGGATGGAAATATGACTCCCATTCCCAGCTGTTTCAGCCGTTCTGGTTTTATTGGGCGGTCAATTACACACCAGAGCCCCGTCTATTTAATGGTCAACTGTGTGCTGGACCCAGCGTAAAGGTACCAGGTGTCAACTGAACTGCCCCCAAGCACTTGCAATACCTGGTAAGTTCTGCAGAATCATTTTAATACCAAACTGTAAGATCTGTTTGCAATGCTGAATCACTTCACTCAATCAGTTCCTCCCTTCTGTCCTGGTTTTGTCTTCTGAAAGCCTCGTAACAAGACTCAACACTTTTACAAAGCCACCACGCACCGTTAATAAGCTATATCGACTTAAAACCAGCATTAAAAATGCAGAGATCTGTTCTTTATACCAGAAAACACGGGGAAAAAAAAGTGAACATCTTCATAGGGAAAAGCAGTGGGTACTAATCCAAAAGGCGTGCCTCCAGTTCCTTCTTACAGTATGGGCTGTCGAGAGCCCTCCTGAACCACTGCGTTAATAAAAGGACGACCTGGGCACAGCAACGGATTACTTTGGAAAGAAGCTTACACAACCCCCTGGGTCCAGTTTCTCAAGTCTTCACTTCCCTCAGTGCTACACAAAGTATTTATAGACAGATGAGTCATTTTCTTCTTGTTAGCCAGGCTGGTAACAGCATTCACTCAGTCGATGCAAACAGTTAACAGGAGTGATGACTAAGGTTTTAAAAAGCCATTTTACAACCTCCTCTTGTGATGCTGTATCACTTCTTTCTCTTTTCTTGTGTTCAGGACCTTTTGGTTCTTTGCTTGGTTTTTTTAATCCTGTAATTTATGATACATGCACGCTTGGTTTTTATTCCGATGCTGTTGATGAAAGGCTGCCTCTGCTTCCTTGTAGCTAATCACTTCATGTGTTGTGCTGTAGTTCACTGCATTCAGAACATGTAACCCACAGCCTGACCAACACTGGCTATTCTGAGAACGGTTAGTGAGCCTGGCTACAAAAAAAAAAAAAGCTTTAATTATAATACAGATTAATAATTCCCACATCACAAATAAAAACAGAGACCTAATTCAGCATCACTTTCCATCCCTGGGTTCACAAATTGCTGGCAGAATTCCTACTATGCAACTGTAAATATCTAAATGCACTATAAATGACTGTATGGGGATGATTTACAAGTCTGTTGGTATTGTTTTGTGAATGTTTATAAAAGCTCTGTACCTTCTCATTGGAGTGCTCTGGATGAAAGGATTAGCACTGGCTATAGCTCACGCTCTTAGGATTGTGTTAGCGTGGCTGTTCGAACGCGTACGGGAGGATTATCTTTTGTAGATCAACTCCCGAAGGCGTGGCACTGTTTCCATCACAGTGCGAAGATGGGATCTGATCACCTATGAGTACATTCTGTATATTACTCAATAATAAACTTGGAAAGCATGTGGCCCGATGAATGGCTTATCCTCATCCCTTTGTTTTAACCTGCATCTGGAATCATGTTGGCTATGGCACGCCTTCAGTCCTAAGAGTTGCGGCAGAACAACACTCCATTAGAGATCACTTCAGATCCATGTGCTACAGAAAATAAACCCTGGCACAGAGGCTTCCGTGCTTCAGGCTGGGATCCAACTGCACCAATTAACTGAGTACAGGCATTGCTGAGCTTAAAGCTACAGGGATCTTTAAGTGGTCAGACTTAAATGTGTTTTTTTTCCCCCTCCACCACTTGAAAGATGCATCCCAAACACATTACACAAGCCACTTAGAAGGGTTGCACTCTCGTTTTTTGGCCAGGGTTAACTACATGGTTCTAAAGCTGAGGGAACACAATGCCACTTTGTGGTTTGAAACTTGGTTTCAAGAGACTAGGTTTCAGGCCGCTGCGTGACACACCAGGGGAGACTTGGGGTTTGATACAATGAAGTTGCTCAGACCACATCTTCCAGAACCAAGTTTCAAACCACTGTTCCTGAAAAAGTGGCTTTGTGTTCCTTCAGCAGAGAACGTTTCAGCTACTGCCTTCACCTGTTTCTCTTGTGCCTCATGCAGATCAAATGGAAGTAAATACAAATATTTCCTGTAGTTTTTACTTACTATTACACAGGCCCTTGTGTGCATTTGCACAACTAAAGCATGATTAAACCGGTTATATAAAGCGTACAAGAGTCAATGCAAAAGTATAGTTTAAAATAATCAGTTTAGCAACAACTACCAACTCTGCACACTTACTAACCAACAGCACAGCGTTTCAGCTCTTCCCAATCGTTTCCTAGTGGTTACAGTATCTTGTTTTGCATAGACCTTGACTAGTAACCGTTTATACAGATCAGATGAACATTAACTGACAAGACATTAACCCCCTGTTAGGGTAATAAACACTGTTGCAAAGGAGCCACCTTGATAAAAAATAATACAATCTCATTATCGGGGGAGACTGTTTTTGTACTCTGATCTTCAGTGTAGCTGCAATGTATAACACACATGTGAACTAGGAGAGGCAACACACCATGTAGGCAGTCTTAGCAGCTACACCCACACACCATTCCACACATGTATCACTGTGTTTAAAAAAAAAAAGCTTCCATCCCCAACTTGACTTTGCTGCTTAAACGTGTTTATGTATTTATTATACCAAGGTATGTCGTAAAACATCTCCCTGAAAGCATATAAACGCCAAGCAGGGTTAGCAGCTCACACTAGCCCTGCTGCAACCATTCCTGGGGCTCAGAACTCCTCATTCCTCAGGTGTATTATTGGAATGATCAGGCCCCTGGTAACTCTGCTCTGAACTGACCACTCTTACTACAGCATGCCTAATACTCCTTTCACACAAACGAGTCATGACGGCTCAGAACCGGCACAGATGTGGCATTTAGGTCTGTGTGAATTGCCTACAGCGCCACAGAGCCGTCACATTTTATGCCACCTTGCAAGGTGGTTCAGAGATGACACTGAAGCGTCTCAACTCCTGTGTGAAAGGCTATGCCGGCACTGAAGCGCTATAGCGGGTGTGGATTTGAAGACACATCCCACGTGACCCTATATCGAACGTGTTGAGTATTTTTGTGGGTATTACAAGCTTTCATTTGTTTCAAATACAACGGCTGATCGAGAACCAGGTAGTAATTGGAGTCAGGAATAAGTTAAGGAATTGTTAACTTTATGTGTTGATGAGGAGGTGAATTCACAAATGAAGGGATGGTGCATGATGCTGTAATGTATGGGCGAATCGCTGTTTCCATGAAAACGATCTGTTGACAGACAGCTATGAAAGTTATACTCACGTGATTACTTTGCCTGTGTTAAGGGGCTATGACTGTATTACACCAGCATAGATTGTGCAATTTCATACTGTGTGAATGGGCATTTTAAAGAATCTTTGAAACATCTGAGATGGTTCAGTAGCAGCATGTGTGTGTGTGAAAGGGGCTTAAGTCTTACCTAAGCTTGCAGGTGTACTAAGAGTTGCTACAGAGGAGAAATGTATTGAGCTGGGGCATGAATGCTCAAACTACTGATCATTAAAACAGAGATGGAAATAAGCCTCCCATTGCATAGCAGTTTGACCCATTCCTGGTTTTACATTGAGTTTCCAACCATGAAACGTCACCATGACTGCATGTGAAACAGCGTCTCATCTCAAACACCATGCACAATTTCATTAACTGCAGATGGGGTGGTTTAGTGATTTTACAGTCATACCATCTGTGACGGAGAGAGGGAAACAAGCACTTGAGGGAATACGCAAAACAACATGGTCTGTTTAATTAGCACAGTTACCATACAGCAGCAGGTAGGAACAGTCCCTTAACATGTTCCTGTAGTGAAAGCACAGTGAAAGCATTATAAAGAATACCAAGGTATAGTGAAGCACATTCATAAACTATGGGAAATGCCTAGTATAATCATGACAAAATAACAGTGGTAAACTTTTGAGAGATTCTTCGAGGTGGTGTTTAAAGTGTGGTTAAACAGAGGGTTAAATCAGTAACTGTAGAGCTGATGTCATGCAAACACACAACACACTGATGTCATGAAAGCATAGTGGCATAAAACACGTGGCTACTTTCACTTTCCATACAGAGAGCCCAGTGGGGCTCACAAATATTTGACTAGAAGTTTGTGATGACTGCACCCATTCCAGGTTTTAATAGGAGCCTGATTAGCCACAGTGTATAAGCAAACGCTGCTTTTACTAAACTCGCAGCAAAACCAGCACTGGATTATGCAATGGGAGGCTTATTTTCATCTCGGCAAAGCCCTGCAGCCTTTTTTTTTTTTTTTTTTTTTTTTTGAGGGTTACACCCACCTCACCCCCTTAACCCCATACTGCACTTCCAAGTGTTGCATTCAGTTAACCAACTGTATGCTTTCTTTACCATGCCCTTCATGCCCCAACTGGTCTGGATGCCTGCCAGCTACATAGCACAGGAATCAGGAACAAAAATCACTGCCTGAAACAACGCTTGGCAACACTAGGGTTCAGTATTTCAAGCCACAGAGCTGAAAGACATCATCATTTCAGTGTATTAATAAACGCTGTTTTCTTGCTGGCTCTTTGAGCTATATTAGTGCAATACCATACAGTTGTACATCTGCGCCATGAAGTGATTGATTTAGCTAAGCCAGTCAGGAAGGGCAAATAAAGAAATAAATTAAAAGAAGACACAAAATAACCAAGTATTAGTTCAGTTGTCTGCCAGCAACCGCTTAGTTTAGTCCGTGTTGAGCCTAGGCGAAAGGCTACTGCTTGTGTTTGTGGTTTGGTGGTTCGGGGGCACAACTTACCCGCCTCCAGGACCCACGCACCTGGCACCGCCGCCGCCGCCGCGCAGGAGTTGCTGTAGTTCTGCTGGAGCTCTCTGAAGAACTTGTTGGTCTCTTTCAGGTTCTTTTTCAGCAGGTTCGAGTGTTTGTTGTAGTTGCTGAAGATCCGACTAAGTTCCCGGGCGAGAGGGGTGATCTTTTGCCCGCTTCCCCCCGTCCCGTCCATCGTGTTACCCTGGTGGTCAGGTTATGTTTGTGTTAAACCCGGGAGTGTTTGCACCTCTAGAAGCACTGCGAGGCTGCAGGGTAAACGACACCCATGCAGAGAAACGGATGGTCTGAGGGGGCGTGCGTGTCTCTTCTTGCTGGAAGAAAGCTGCAACTTTTTCGGGGGTTCCCAATCCTTAAGCGATTTAGGAAACACCGCAGCCGAACGTACTTGCAAACTGCTAACTCTTGCACAAACCAGTTTAACTGTGTGCTTTGTTCAGCTGGACTGTCTGAAGTTCACGGTTCCAGGCCGCCGTTGGCGATGCCCCTTGTTGTGAATCCTCCAAACAGCTTATTCCCGTTTTTCTTCAAACTGGTTATGTTGGAACAGATCCCATTGTGAAATCTAAGGAAAACTTTTTTGGAAGGTATCCCTTTTTCCTTACTCCCCAAAGTGCTCGTCTCCAATCCCAGTGCGCTATCGAGTCCCCATGCTAATCTCCGGCCGTGCGCCTTGCTTTCAAATCTCCGGTAAAACTCTCCCAAGCGGAGGCAGAAATTCTGCTGGGCTGGGCTGGGTCGAGACGGCGCTGGAACACCGCAGAAAGTAGAACGACCAGGGGTTATTGTATTTAATAAGTGCAATAATTCTTACAACAATAGCACTATTGCCCTTTATGGCTCCTTGCCGAAGCGCAGAATCTTCTTGTAAAAATTGAACTTTTCTTTGTATCAAGGAAAGATTGCTGATGGAGGGTGCAGCCCGGCTCCTCCTATCCACACAGCCGGTACACTTCGTGGGTGCCTCAGATGCTCCCGGTCCAAAACAAGAAACTGTCAGTCGCTCGGTCCAACATAGAGGTGGCCTCAGCGACAGAAATACAATGTTTCTGCCCTCGCCGGGGTGCACGGTGTCAGACGGCTTTGGAATAGTTTATTCTCCAGAAAATATAGATTGGGCAAACTAGCTCTGAGTATGAATCCTGCGGGGAACGCCCGCTGCCAAGTTTGGAAAGTGCGTCCCCACCCCCAGCGCAGAAACTGACATGGAGCAAGCTGCTCGTCAGCTCAGACATCAACAAACACAGTCCGCAGTGCGCAGGGCGGCGCCTCTCCAGGGGGAGGGGGGAACCGTAACATGCGAGCATTCTGGGATCTGTAGTCTTTTTCAGTTAAGCGTAGGCACTGACAATCCAACATTCCTTTTTTTACAGTTATCTGAATGTCACACCTCTCGTATTTATCCTGCTGCTACCACACTGTAAATATCATTGATGTGCAACAGGAATCATA
>NC_054558.1:8642219-8749304 GCF_017654505.1 Polyodon spathula
GAGCGTGAGCAGCACAGCTCCCCGGACTCTGCCCTGGCCCCACAGCTCAGCGTGGGATACCCTGCCGGGGCATCAGGGGGGCTGGGGGGCCACTCGGACCACGACTCTGCGGACGAGAAGGAGAGATCCCCGGAGATGCAGCGAGTGTCGTACGCCGTGTCCCTCCAGGACCTGCCCGCCCGCCCCACCGCCTTCAACAGGGTGCTGCAGCAGATCCGCGCCCGGCCCTCCATCAAGAGGGGTAGCAGCCTGCACAGCAGCAGCAGGCGCACCAAGAGCGGCCCCGCCTCGGAGGCAGTGAAGAGCAGCAGCCCCCATCTGGGCAGGAAGGGCCCCCAGGACTGCTCGCTGACCGCCCTGCTGCACCAGGGCAGACCCCGCTCGTCCTCCACCACAGACACCTCGCTGCTGGCCGGAGAGCCCACCCTGCACTGGACCCTCGAGGAGCCGGAACGCGTCACGGACAAGGTGAGCCTCCTGCCGCTGCGCAGGGTCCCCGTGTATCTGCATGGTTTGCCTGTCTTGCATCCTGAATTCAGTGCTTTCTTGTAAATTCTTTGCAGTGTGAAGACAACAAAAAATTTAACTTTTGTATTTAATGTATATCCTGTTACTGTGAAACCATAAAAAAAAGAATACAAATATTATTTGATCCTTTAATCTGCTTTTTCTTATTTTGAATGGCAGCTACCCTACCTGTTCAAGGCACTGTGTTATTTGTTTGGAACCTGCACCATGGCAACTGACATCACTTTGAACCTTTCTTCTGTTCCCACTTTCTGAAGTTGGCAAGAACTAGCGTGGTGGCCCTGAACTGTGAGGCTATAGCCAGACAGACAGTCTGATATTAGTGCCTGAGATCTAATCCTGCATGATCTGCCTGCTAATGAAATTCATATAAACGTGTAGCATGGCCTTGTGCAGGAAATGTTCTGCTAATTACCCTGCAGGTCTGAGTGGAGACAGTCACATCCTGTAGCAGCTGTTGTACTGCTCTGTACTGTACAGGACAGCACAGTGATGTCAGACCAAGCAGATTACATGGTGGTTATCATACTTGATATAGAGGGTACAGTAAATGCACATACAAGCAAGATAGCAAGAAGCAATAGATATCCCAGCGCAAGAAGCAATAGATATCCCAGCACACAAGCCACAGCACAATATGTACTGTGGTGCGAGATAATGTTTATGACTAAAAAGAGCAAACGATCAAGGCTATTCTTTTATAAGGCAACACTTTCAAAGGGTGTAAGTGCATACCTTCAGAGTTGGTTGGTTGGTTGGCTGTTTTGTTGAGCAGATGAATTGATAGCAGGTTGTATGTGATGGATAGCAGTGTTCTGGTTCTCACATGTCAGGTACTGTAAGCTGGTATTTGTATTGCAGCTCCAATGTTGGGTGTTGGTGACCAGACTAGCGTGATTGAACACACCTTCAATTACTGCCACATGTTAGAAAACAGCAATAGAGTCGATTGGAGAAACCAGGATACAGAGAGGATCCGCTCACATTGCATTCAAAGACTTTGATTGGCTGAGAGGGAGCAGGTCACAGAGGGATGCAGGGAGTGACAGGTTGAACACAGTACTGAAGCTACAGGCAGCTCAGTCTCTCTGTCACACTGAAGGGCTCAGTGGTGCACTGGTCCAGACCGGCCAGCACATGTTTAATGGAAAAGGTGTTTTAGATGGTGAAGCCTGTTTAGAATGCATTGTTTGAATTCTGTATTTATTTCCCCAGATTATACAGCATTTGAGAACAGCGCTCCCCCATTAACAAAGGAGGGGGAAGCAATGTGAAACTGAGAAGTGGTCTGAGGCTGGAGTCTAGTTTGACAGTACTGTCAGCTTCGTTGCACTTGAACGTACATAGGCAAACTTTAAAGCTTGTGTTAACTCTTTCATGCATTCATTAAATAGCTGAAAAAGGTAGTTTGTCTGTTTAATACACAGGCTGCAGTGCACAGTGGATCACCTGTGGGCTTCAGTGCACAATGCAATGCTAACATGCTAACCCG
Source organism: Polyodon spathula (assembly GCF_017654505.1). Taxonomy (NCBI): domain Eukaryota; kingdom Metazoa; phylum Chordata; class Actinopteri; order Acipenseriformes; family Polyodontidae; genus Polyodon; species Polyodon spathula. Next base: position 8,644,240 of record NC_054558.1, read on the forward strand.
CCTTACTTCCCCAACATTCAGCACCAAGGAGTCTTTTTATTTTTAATGGAATAGTTAATAAGCACGGGAGATATAATCAGAAACAACAGGATACAGAACACAGCTAGTATGTTCTGCACACTTATATGTTGACTCTCTTGTGAGAATATCAAATCCATGTTTTCTGTATTAAACTGCAGCACAAGTCTCATATTTCTGTGCCTGGCCTGTCACATATGAAAAAAAATAATAGCCCTTTTTTCACATTTTTTTATTTACCCCCCCACCCCCCTGTGGCACTTGTGACACAAATGACACTCTTCCAAATTCTGCAGCCACCAGTGCAACGCCCACATTAAAGGTTCTGTAACCCCACCCCTACCCCCAAGCATTGATTCTGTGTCCCCTCACTGCTACTCGGAGCTGGAATGTTAAAAGGCTGTGCTTGCTTTAGGACTGCACAAAGTGACCTTGTGCGCCAGCGTTGTCTGCCAGTTTGCTCTCCTCAAGCGTAGCTTCGACTGTAGGAACACAAGCGTCCTCCCTCATCGAACATGCATTTTCGTTTCTAGGGGAAGCTATCCCAGCAGCCTTTGAAAGCTCCTTCCCGATTGCTGTGTCACCCGCGAGTCCCGTTACTGCACGGCTCTCATGATATCAGGTTACTGCAGAATCAGCGGAAATTCATTGCAAGCTGATAACAAGCCATGAAAACAAATTCATGTTTCATGCAACGGAAACTTTTTTTTGCTAGTGTGTGTGTGTGCTTCGAATTCATGCATTTCTATTATTTTGTCCCTCCTTGTCCCGTTGTCGGGAACTATCACAGGAATAAGAAATATTCCTGTCTGAAAAAAACAGTGCAGCACTCTCAATGCCATTTTCATTAAAGAAAACAAGGAACGCTTCAGAAAGACTGTCGTCAACTTCCCTGAGAGCTCTCACCGTCGAGGCTTCTTTCCAAAGTTCCAAAGAAAAATATTTATCCAACTCTGCCTTTTCGGGGGGAAAAGAGTCGTTTCTCTGTTGGAGTTCAATTTGTAAACCAGGGCGGTGGTCCGGGTGTGGGCTTGAGGGTTCTTTGGGCTCCTACGATACCCCTCCCCACATGGAAGGGAAGGACACATTAAGTTTTGTGTTGGTTTTAACAGGAGAGTGAACACTGGTCCAGTGTTCTGGGCGTAGCTGTGGGATTATGGCACACTGGTCTTCATTTTACCAGTATCCCTAAATAACTTAATTGTACCATGATTCAGGTGTTAACCTGCTCCTTATTTAATGATGCCTTGAAAAACTGGGCTTCGGACCTCCAGGACAAAATTGTACATATCAAGCCTACTTAATTCTCAATGTCTTTTTGACTCCATGACGTGTGACCATGCTTCACCGGCTGCTGCGATCCACGCATCGATCGTGCAAACAGAGCCGATCAAGCCTGGTTCCTCGCCCTCTCCTCCCACTCTGTTGTGTGTGTTTTTATATACGGTGAGCGCTCTCTCCATGTCTCCCACTCGGGCTGTGTTTCAGTGCATTCTATTCAAATGACTACGCCAGCAGTAATGTGATCCCGGCCCCTTTTGTTTGGGAATGATGTCATGGAAAACTCAATGAGCTCAATCTTCTCCTGCTTCCTCCGAGCTGCAGCAGAGGGATGCTACAGCCAGCTGGAGTCGCGCTGGGAGCTGGGAAAGGCGTTGCTAACCCTCAAGGGTTTTTTTTTTGTTTTTACTTCTTTACAAGGAAGCCCATGTTGAAAAAAATATCAGGTGTTTCTATCCTGCGTGGGACAACGGTGGTGTGACTGCTGACGAAGCGAGCAAACATGCCCAGCCCTGTAGCGCACCAACACAGCAGGCAGTGGCTGTGCTGACAGAGGTACCAATGCACACGTCAATTTGTGTTGTGCGGCGACAGTGGCCTCTAATATGAATAAAATGGCCTGGCGGGAGTGAATTGATGCTTATAATAAATCTGGAAGAGAAGCTGCTGATAATGTTTTTTTTTTTTCTTATTCCGAAGGAGCAGCAGCTTCAACTGCAGGTAAAGCTTCTGCTTCTACCAACCACTGAAGCTTACCCTGCTCTTTATATCTGCCATCGGTGGTTAATCACAGGCAGGTCTGACTAGTTTCACAGCCACAGAGGGGCTTGGATTCTGCTTCCCCGATTTAAAACTACCCTCCTGTATAGAAGTGCTCGGCATTGCTACTTTTTTTTTACTACCTTCAAACGATTAATTGAAGCAGCAGAGGTTGCTAGCCAGGCTATTGAAATTTCCGATACCTTTCCTTCCGCTTGCCTGTTTTTTTGTTCAGTATTCCTGGTATCCGGGTCGACTTGGCAGCGTAGTGCTCTTTCCTGCAAAAGCAGGATGCATTCCCATGAATAAGCAGGGATAGCTTATTGTCTGAGTGTCATTAGGATAATGAAATGATTTGAGAGCCAGTGTTGCAGAGCATGCCAGGCCCTCTGCAGCCTCCACGATGCTTCCAGCATGCTTCTACCAGTCCCTGGTGGCAGCACAGATACAGATCTCGAGTCTGCCGGTCACGACTGTGTAAGGGTTCGCAGGAGTGGGACGTGGAAGCTGCAGGCAGCGAGTTCACAGCGTGGTTATTTCATCCGTCTAAATGTGTATCTGTGAACTTGAGATCTGAGGTGATATTCTGCAGGTTTGCATGCACGTGCTGTATGCAGGTGCATTCTGTGGTTGCGTTTACACAGCTGATGCGTGTAAACGTGTGTCAGTGTCTTCGATTGGGCTAAGCGTGTTCCCTTTGGAGCCGTGTGTAATCCAGACATTTCACTCTTCCGGTATTAAACAAGCAGAGCCAGCTGTGTGTTCTGTGTGGAGCTGGTGTTGTGAGACTGACTCAGCAGAGGAGAACAGAACGCTTGGTCGTCAAACTAGTCCATTAGAGCAGCATTATGCTGGCAGATGTATTATTATTATTATTGCTAATGAGTTTCTTTAGAAAACAAACACAGTCAAAGCCTGTTGGATAGCTGGGATCCAGTTTCTATAAGCAGAGTGCTCTGTTGTTTCTCTCTGCTTAGCAGGAAACAATACAAACCACACACGCTCAAAAGGAGATGTATATCAGGATAAAGAGTTAGCTGCTACACAATATTTATTGATTAATCTGTGTTTTCCGGTTCAACACGTCATTATCAAAGATGATTAACTAGATTCATTTCCAGCTGGAATAACATTTTAAACCACCCCAAATTCTTTACAGAATGATTGGTCGACGAAGTTTATTATTGTGGCAGAGGGAACACGACTGAAAGCTTGTTAAGGAAAGCGTCTGGACAAAACTACAGAGCAGTACAGAGAACATATTCAACCCGGGACACTCGCATTGAAAACCGATACGCAAACATATACGGGCGATTGATCGGTCCTTGAGGAATACCCGATTAGCGGTGCTGATTTCACCTGCCGATTTGAATAATTTCTTACAAGAGAGGTCTGAAATACTGTAATTCAGCTCTTTCACTTCATACCATTTTCAACCCCTGTCCTGCTGTTTTCAGCATCTTAGTAATCTGTGTGAGTGGCAGCCTCAGCGTCCTGGTCTCTGGGCTGCGAGGTGGAAGGAAGCCGGCTTGCAGTCAGGGATGATATTTATAGCCTCTCGCTGCCTCGACTTTTTGATCTGGGTTCCTGCCAGAAGCTGTCTTGACATTTCCCATGCGCTGGCCAGACGCTGCTTGTGGGGAAGCGTGCGGGACTGGAAACTGAGATGAAGGCTGGTGTAGCCGGGAGATGAGGGCTGAGTGATGGGGGCGTACCCGAGGGATGAGGGCTGGGAGAAGGGCTGGGTGACCGGGGTGTAGCTGGGGGATGAGGGCAGGAAGGAGGGCTGGTTGACCATGGTGTAGCCGAGGGATGAGGACTGGATGATCAGGGCGTACATGGGAGGTGAGGGCTGGGAAGAGGGCTGGGTGTTGCTGGGGGATGTTGCTCTGCTGGCTGATCCCAGTGGACACAGTGCAGAGTCCCCTCCGAATTCCACAATTGAATTATTCTCGAATTTGGTTTAGTTTGGCCTTGTTGACAGGAAACTGTAAAAGTACAAGCCCTTTGCTAATTATTTTTTTGATGTGCAAGTCAGATAACTAAATAATCGAGGATGGCAGTATATTTGATTATGTTTATATTATTCTTGTTAATTAAGGCTGCAGGATTGGATCTCTGCACACAGGCATGTCCTGGAAGGATCAGCCTGTTGCTATGGGATCTCCAGTCCTTATCCCTCTACCAGTTGTGCCAGATTGCGTTGACTACGCCAGACTAATTTAACTTCCAGAGGTGAAGGGGGTAGCGCGTGGACCCACTGCATCACAGTATTTGTTATTTAGTTGCTTTGTTTTTGGTGTTTAGCTAGTTGGTTTTTTTTGCTGCTGGCTAGATGCTGTGATTGCAGTTTCATCCACATGTGTTGCTCCTCAAAGCACATTGCAAATCAATGTGGGATTCGCTCAAAGTCTCCACAAAACCCACAGTGTGCATATTGAAAAACATGACACAGTTCTCCCCGACCTGGTGATCTTCAGGAGTGTATGAGGTCTGAGAAGAATGCCCTTCAGGGTTTCTTTGATCACAGTGATCACAGTGATCCCAAACTCTCCAATCCTGATGTATCATGTCGTTTGTTTCCCTGTAAACTGACCTCCTGGAATGGATTTGTTATGTATTTGTTGTGCTTGGCGCTTGGGCATCCCTTGCTTGAATGCATTCCCACAGCTGCAGAGACAGCGCTGTTGCTAGGATCTCTCAACACTTACCATATCTCCCCCTAGTCTCATAACCCTGGTGCCGTGTGGTTGAGCTTTTCAGATCCAGGTGATCTCTGACTGACAGCAATACAGTATGCGTGCAGCCTAGGATAGAGAACCACCCGCCAACAGAGCACACAACTATCAGTCCCTCTGTCAAAGCCTGTTAGATGTGCAGTATCGCCCATAGTTCCCGAAACTGAGGTAAGTGGAGCATTGCTAGGCATTTCAATTAAAGCTGTCTTCTAGCTGCAACATGAATGAAAGCCAATAAATAGAGCTCTTTTTTTATTTTTTAACCTGCAGTATAAATGAAAAGCCAGCGCAAGCATCTTACCACCTCCTCAGGTGCAGTATTACTAAATACCACTAGAGGGCCGCCGACAGGCTGAGCCTTTAAAAGAAGGAACTGCTGTAGATGCAGACGCACCAGATTCGGATCTTGGATGTGAGTGATGCTGTTTTAAATGTTGCGAGTGTTACAGCACAGCTACACGGAGCAGCTCCAGGAAGTACAGTGTGTACAGGGGCTCTGAGTTCCAGCCCAGGAGCCCTGAATGATGGGAACAGCATGACTGTCTGCCCTGCTTTTAGGGAATGTGCCTTGACAAGGAGCCATCTTGGTATATTAGAAACCTCCTAGCATGCTTGGCAGGGAGGGCTGAGACCGGCAGGGTGCTGCACTGTCATTCACACTGAAGGACCACAGCAAGGGGAGATCCAGACCTGACAAGCCAGCAGAGACGGGGGGGGGGGGTTGATTCTGATGTAGGCTAGTTAGGGATACACTGCAACTCAGTGATTAAGCCAAGATAGGTACACTTTATTACAGTGGGTGCAAGACATAACAGGATATTGAATTAGCCCACTAGAAAGCTGTGATTTGAAAGCATGGTGCTGTAAACTCTGTGCCAAGGATCAGCATTCTTCTAGGGAGCCCATCACAGACAGTCCAGGATCAATACCTCCTGTAGTGCAGTGGTGGGACTGAGGCACAGAGACACAGGCCTGTCGGCTGTCTCTTGTCTGTCTCTTACGGAAAGCAAGAGGGAATTAATTGAGTGAGCCATCCACTTTACCTCTATAGGCTTCAGTAAACGTCAATAGCGGATTGTTATAATGTAAAAACGGGAAGAAATGTAGTTTAAAAGTAAGACCATGGTATTGTAAATAGCATTAGGTACTGTAGTGCACATGCAGCGTGCATGTTTCTGCACAGCACAGCCTTGGAGGAAAGCCCACAAGCACAATACCCCATAATAAAGCCTGGCAGTGCAAAGAGGGAGGGAGGAATATTGAATTAATTTGCAATGACAATAAGTCCGTACAGTAAGACCAGGTCATTCTCTTTAGTTTAAATTGCCTGTTTTCCATATATTAAAAAAAACAAACTAGATGGAAAAGAAATAACACAAGGAATTGAGTGGTTGTTCAAACGGTTTCTTCTTAAAACACATTTGAGAGCGACTGTCAAGTGTCACAAGGAGGAAACTGACAATTTGGATGAGCAGATCCAACCCATCGGTCAATTTTAATACCCTGTTTCGTGCACCTCATTGCAAAAAAAAAAAAAAAAAGGTTAGCACCAATTTATTCCCTTGTACCTTAAAGGGTTAAACAAGCAAAATGAGAACGATATTGCTGATTGATGGCCATGAGCATATTAAATGGCATGCAGTGTGCCTCTGCAGGAGGGAGACTCCCTAGTTGATAGCCTGCCCTGTGTGCTGTACTGTGGTCCTGACAGAAGGGGATTACAGCTGTCTTTAAACACAGCCTGACCCAGCAGAGTTCCAGCAGAATCAGCAAAGCGAGCAGCACCTCAGCGAGGGGTTACTAGAGAGCATTCACAGCCTGGGGTGACAGCCTTGCCCTGCCTCCTGATTTGCATTTCTCAGGATTGTTTTCAAATATATATATATGTTATCTGTAGCTGCTCAGATCTCAGAAACATGAAGCCCAAGAGCTGTCTGTACAAGCCGGGGCTGTGCTGGTAAGAAGCTTGTTCCAGGAGTCTCAATAGAGCAGTAGGCTGGGCGCTGCACAGTGTCTATGTGTGTGTGTCTGTGCCCAGGAGTGTGACTGCAGTGAGTGGTCCCTCAGAGTTAATGTTGTACTCTGTTGTGCTGGAATGGTTCATGAACAGGTAGGTCTGAATTCATTATTTCCATTATCGCTGCCATCTTTTAGGATTGAGGGTATTGTTAAAAATATGTTCTGACTCTTTATTATTTAGCTTCTGGATAGATTTTTGGAGAATATTGCATTTTTTTTTTAAATTTGTATATGTGGTTGTAGTAACTATAGCTGTTTTAGACAATAATACAGTACATATTTCTACTTGCCAAACGGTTTTAAGTGGACTCCACATGCTGTGCTGTGTATTTTGAATACCGTGGGATATTTCATTTCTGCATTTCTGCACAGATAGAGGCTAATTTTTAGGCTGTACCATAGTTGTCCTTTTAATAGCCTTAAGAGTACAGAACATCTCAGTGTTTCTAGTTGTTGTACTGTGAGACATTTCCTAAATGTATACGTTTTACAAAATATAGTAATAGTTGTAATTGGCAGTGACAGTGCAGTAGTGATGCTATTGTTGTGTTTTTATATTCTCATGATCTATTATTTTTCCAAAGTGTGCTCGTGAGTTTTCCTGCTGGTGAAGGTTTTCAAACAGGCTATAATTCTGCACTAGCTGGAGCGACAGGTCTGGGTCTCCACCGGGTGTAACACACCATAATAAAAGATAGTCAAGGAAAGCCATGCCCATTCTGAACACGCATCCCAGAATGCGACTCGGATTAAACACAGTGGGATTTTGGGAACGTCTGTCTTTCTTTGTGGAGCACGTTTGAGAAATCAGATTTGATAGGAATGGAGCTTTGTAACTGCGAGACTGTGGGCTCTTCCTTGGTGTCTCTGCACACCAGTGCTACCCAACGAGAAGGGGCGCCTTTCAGGCTCATCACTGACTAGGGAGCGCATGGTTTTCACACTTTTTTTTATATGCATATATTAGGGCTGTCGAGCGATTTAAAAAAAAATGAATCACAATTATCTTGAGTGTAAAAAAAAAATCTCAGTGAATCTTGGTTTTAATTGCATATTTAATTGATACAATTACTGCATTTAGGTTTGTTTTATAACTGATGCTATTATTATTATTATTATTATTGTTGTTATTATTATTATTATTATTATTATTATTATTATTTTAAATGCTTTTTTATTAATAACTTGAAATAAAACAAAACATGCATTAAGTAACGGTTATATCCTCCATAATTGTAAATAATATCATTTAAAAATAAATGTGGTTATTGAAATCAAACCAAGCTGCAAGGTTAACGGGTCTGCAGTGGGTAGCTGTCCAGCAGCACTGGTTACAGTATCGTACTTCACTTGATTCTTGGGTTTGCAGCGACCCTGAATTATTAAGAGTCCTCTGTCCAAACAGACGGGTTTCATTTGTTGTTGTATTGTTGTCTGTAGCAGAAAAACTACAAGACTGGATTCTGAGAAGTGAAAGCGTGTTTCGTACACGGGGGGTACAGCACTTGTATGATACTGGAGCTCACTTTGACAGATACAATTAAACCTCTTTCCAGCCAATGAACCGTCAGAGCGTTTTATAAAAATCAACTTCCCGTTCACAAGTCCTTCAGTTTCAGTGCTTTCCTGCGGTTCCGTGACTAACTTGATATTCAAGCGATGACGTCACTCATTCAGTCCTGGCATGCACTCGAGTGTATTAAAAAGGTGCGCGAGGAAATGAATTACGGTGTGCGAAGAGGGACAAGACAGAGGAGTGCAATTAACTTGCGTTAAAAAAATTAACACCTTAATCGCAAAGTTAACTGCTATTAATTGACAAACCCTAGCATATCTAAAAATAAAATGTTTTAAATGTGTGTGTAGATTATTGGATAGATGGTACAGTCAAGGTGAATACATCACTGCAGGGTTAGCTAATGGTATTGATTGAGGGTGTGCACATTCCCTACACTGAATCAGGTTAGCTTCTTAAATTCGCCACACCTGCAGCAGTACAATGTGTCCTTAATACAGTGCCTAGGGACAATGAGAATGTATAGGAGGCAAAAAGCTTGCTTTGAGAGGTGGTGTTGTGCCACGCTTTAAACACAAGGTGGCAGTAGAATGAAGGAGAAACGGTGCCCTGCAGTTCTGTGGTTGCAGTGAAATTTAGGTAGCCAGAAGATGTACAGCACAGTCTCTAGCTGTGTCTGAATGGTTCCAGATTCACCTCAGTTCCCATGTTAGGAATTCTGCTTTCCTGGTGTTTGGGGGGTGGGGAGGCAGAGTGGATCAAAGGCCAGGAGGCGGTTCAGCGGACAGACATTCCAGAGAGACTCGCTCACTCAGACACAGAGACAGCCCGACGAGTGGCACATCCCCCCCATGCAGCTGTTGTCCCACTGTCCTTGCTCTTTACCCCGGGATGATTAAAACGGGATTGAATTTCCTTACACTTGTTGCAGTCAACAATCCCAGGCGCTGTGGGAGGAGTGTGTTGATGTCATGAGCTGATCTGAGCAGGACAGAGCCGTGCAGCTCTGTGCACTAGCTGGTGTTGGGGCCAGAGCTGTGTGAAGCAGTGAAGAGCCTTCTTAAGCCCTGGAGCTGCGCAAAGGGAGAGGTGGAGAGGGTTGCGTTGCGCTTTCGTGTGCTGCAGACCCTGGAGACGCTACATCGCTGCGCCTGGAGACCTGGTTGCTTGGCGACGGCTGCCACGTGTATCCTTGTCTTTGCATCTCCTGAGTGCTGGTGCTCTCTCAGTCCTCTCACTGGGTGCTGGGTCTCCTGAGATTGTGATTAAGAGGAACTGGTTGTGAATGTAGGGATCTGGAGTGGGAAAAGGCTACCCTAGCTGAAATAGTCAGTACTGTAGCATGATAGAGGCATAGTTACTTACAGAAGCCCTTGTGATTGCTTTCAATACTTTTATTTGTGTAATAAAATATGCTGATAAATCCTGATAAAAGTAATATTTACAATCAAGATGATTGTCATCCCTTTAAATGCGGATCGTGTATTTCTATATTTCCGATTGAATTCTGTGATTGTTGCTTACAGTTTAAACGAAGGGCAGGTACCTATAATTCTCTCCAGGTGTGGCTCCTCTGAGTGCCTCACAGAGACAAGGGGAAACCACATGTTTTTGGTAGCTTGTTTAACAAACACTGTTACTGTGCATGGAAGTAATAGAGCAATACACGTTAGAACTGTAAGGTACTGCTGCCACCACTACTGCGTTCATTTCTGTTGCTGATTGCTGGTGTGAGAATCGGTAGACTGTGTCACTATGTACTTTAAGATACAGCTGTAATAACAGCACGGTACAAATATCGAATATCGCATGACATACTATAGAGGTTAACGGATTAGTTTGGAAATGTGGGACATGCCTTGGAATAAGATACCAGTGGGTGAGTGCCGTGGTCTGGTCTGTTGCTCTCAATTGGCCCTCAGTGGACTGTACTGGACCAGCACACTGCTAGGGACAGGCACAGCACTGAATTAACAGGAGTTGTGCTATTATATTTAGCTCGGGATTATAGGCAGCATTCGAGTGTCTCTTGCTTGCTATACAGTAATATCAGGTGTAGCCAGTGCCATCGTCCTGTGCCTTAATTCTCAAGCCCCAGTATGGAATGTTCCACTTAGATAATGAGATTCTTTTCAGCTGGAAGAACAGAGAGTTATGGCTTAGTAGTTACTGTGTGTGTGTGTGTGTGTGTGTGTGTGTGTGTGTGTGTGTGTGTGAGGGAGCCTCTCAGCGCACCCCATGGGTTCAGACCTCTTTGTTCCCAGAACAGGATGTTGCTGAAATAGCAAAGTGCCACAGTTGTCAGGGAGAGCGGAGCTGGCTGGAATGCATTCAACCTCAGTCGGGCTGCATGGTGCTATGACAAAGCGTGGCTTAACAACCCAGTAAGAGAGAAAGCATGTCACAGGAGCAGGCAGGAAGTGTTTGCTGAATCAGAAGCACAATGCTGGTATGCATTGTTATACGTGTCCCTTTGCATCCTCTACACCCGGGCTCAAGGATGTACTGAGCTGTGCAAAAAACATTCTGCAGATAACTCTGGAGTGAATAGGTGCTTCTGCTGTTTCGTTTTCTTTGGTTTTCAGAATTCAATTCTGCAGTCTGTAGTAGAACACACAGTGTCCCAGTTTATTTTTTTTTGTTTTTTTTGTACAAATTAGATCCACGGAGATGCAGCATCTCCTTCCCCGGTGATGTCCCGTCCTCCTTCGCAGGAGCTGTGGGAATCTCAGCCAGGGAAAGGGGAATGTTTGTTCTGTTTAGAAATTGTGCCCGATAACCAGGGCGAAAACCCCTGAGCGAACACTACCCTGTGGCGTGTATTGAGATAGATGGGGAAGAGCTTTTGCAAGGGTGATTGCTAGGACTGGTGTCACAGGGAAGGCAGTGTCTGGGCGATCGGCGTTGCACTTGAACTTGCAAGACTGATTGCACGCCCTTCTGCAGTTGACAGCAACATACCCCTGGATGGAACATGTGAGACTGTGCTCCCAGAAACCTGGCTCTACACTGGGTCTGAGGTGGCTGGCTCCTGGGATTATTAATATTGGCTTAGAGTATCTCAGCTGGTTTATTCAGTTAGGGGATGCCGTACATTTCCACCTGAACGCCTGGCCTCGATCATGCCAACAGACATTAATACTGAGGACTGGAATAGCAGACAACATTGTGAATCTACAGATGGCTTCCTTCCTTGATGAAGCTCAGGAGTGTGGCTCTCGGTCTGTAATCTTGTTATGGTATCCGAGTATGACATATTCCAGAATAGAAAATCGGTTTTTCAGATTGCACATTGCTGTCTAGAAATAGCTATTCCTTATGACTGAAATTCTACAAAATGCTTTTGTAGACTTTTTTTTAACTATCCATGTCGGCCAAAGATATCCAACCTTTGAGCCCCAGCCATTTTTGACCTTGTCCTGTATTCGCATACATCGTCCTGCTTCTAATTTCTGCACCAGTTTTTTGCCCAAATCTGAGCATTATTCACTGCCCAGTGAACAGCTCCCTGACTCCAGTAGAGCACGGTCTGAAACTGTACCAGTATAGCGTGGTGTTGAATTATACTGAGTGCAGCGAGAGAGGCAGGTACACACCATCAGGGATAATCAGTCTCTACGCCTCTCCTTCCCTCTCCCTGAATACTGATCGAGTCGTGGAGAGGCCAGCGCAAACCGGTTACTGTGAGTGCACCCTGCTCCTGCTCTCTGTCTGTCTCTCTCTGCCAATGCTGCTCCTGCTTCTGTGCTTGTTATTCCTTCACTGAGCTCCCACAGTATCACAGTGACCGAGAAGGAGGACCCCCACTTTACCTGCCACCCCAGCCCGGTGGACTGATGCGGACAGAGGGGCAGCTGTTTTTGGATGGGGTCTCCCAAGTGGAGCATGAAGCCCAAGGCTCCGGCTCAGCAACTGGGAGACGCTTATTGCTTTTGAACTCGGTGCTGGGAGTGTTTGTGAGTATACCAGTGTGCTGTCACCCTGGAGCGAGGGAGCAAGCCAGCCTTGTGTAGCTGTACTCTACCAGTTTGTTGTTGTCGGGCTGGAATTTTTTTTTTTAATCTGTTTTTTCTTTTGTTTTAAAAAAACAACTATGCAATGATGAAATACTAAAAAAAATCTAATAATTCAGTGAGGAACCTTTTTTTCTTTTTTGCGTGTCTTCTAGTTGAATTCATTTAGTTTCTTTTAGTATTTTTAAATGGAGCTCAATTGAGTTTTTTTTCTAGTTGTGGGTGAAGGATGTGATTTTAAAACAGATATTACAGCAGTCGGACCATGCTGAGCTTCTTGAGTCAGTGCTACTGGTGGGGAGGTTGGACAGCTAGAGTGAAGTGATTACTGAGACCTGAGGTGCTCAATTAGATAAGACAGGCAGGGACGCGATGATGCATGGGCTGTGCCCTGTACTCTGTCTTGTCTCTGCAGGGCTGCAGTAGTTGGTGCTGACCCCCTCTCTGACTCTAACACGACCCCCTCACGTTATCTTCACAACTGATGTCTTGCCTCTAGTGACATTTTAGGTGTCTTGATTTACGTTTCTTACAGTGTGCTCTTTGCTTGTTTTGTTTTTTTTCTTGTATAAGTCGCTGCTCTTTTACTGCACTTGTGCAGCCTCGTTGTTTGAGGGGTTGCTCGTTTTTATTTGGGATTAATCCCTGAGGACTCTGTGAATATGTATCCTGCGCACAGCTCTGGGCGATGCAGCTGCTCGCTCGCTACCAGCGGTCAGTGTTTGCCTTGTTGTGTGTATTGACCTGCGCCTTTCAGGAATCTCAGTGCAGTGCTTGCATTTTAATCTGGGGGAAGCACTAACTATTCAAGCACTGTCTTTACCTCTGCACATTGTGCAGCTATACTGAGGTGCCGCTCTCATGTGATTGTCTCAGATAAGACCCAGTTTTCCTCTGTGCTGTAATGATTTAAACTGATGCTATAATCACACTTTCTGTAATAATAATCGCCTGTCTTTCATGTCTTCCTTTTGCTCCTGAATTTAATGTATTTTCATTCCGCACGTCTCTTACACTGGGATAGATAACCTAAACGAAAGCACATTTTCAACACAGCTTCATAAGGGGAGGTTCGGGCCCATGCGTGCCTGCAGTGCTCCATCTCAAACCCTGGATTTTTGCAGTGAAGATGCCATGTGCCTTTTGTCCCGAGAGGCTGCTATGATAAGCCGCTGGTGCTGGGTCCTGAGAAGAGCAGGGCTGTGCTGACTAGTCAAGCAAGGGATTGCCTCAGTCTTTTCATTCCAGTAGGAGTGTGTGTGCTGGAGCAAGTTTGTTTGGTTCGGTTTGTTTGGTTCCACGGGCCCGTTCTATTTAAAGTATCCAGACACGCCTTCATGTGGAGCAGGGCTAAAATTAGAAACGAAGGCACTTTGTGTTGCCCCTGGGGTGCAAGCTCTGAAAGTTGCCCTGTAACACGTTCTAGGTGCAAGGCCAGACCTGGACGTAAACAGCTTGCACAAGGGGGTCAGGAGCTCCTAGGGAATGCTGGTTCTGGTCTAAACAGGTGGATCGTGTTTCCATGCCAGGCGGCTCTAAGTTAACTGCAGGTCAGAATGCCGGGGAGAGGTCAGGGCAGAGCTAGTGAGTAAATGCACTGGCCAGGTCACCAGTAAAATGAGACTGCTTCTGCATCGCAGCTCAGCCATCAGCATAACATGTAAAAAGCACAGAGGGATTGGGGCAGTAATTTACTGTAGTACATTTCCATACTGGCACACATACAGTATGCTAAACACACACACACACACAGAGCTAAATGCATACACAAGCACGCACACAGTATGCTAAACACACACACAGAGCTAAATGAATACACAAGCACACACACACAGAGCTAAATGCATACACAAGCACACACACACAGAGCTAAATGCATACACAAGCACACACACACAGAGCTAAATGCATACACAAGCACACACACACAGAGCTAAATGCATACACAAGCACACACACACAGAGCTAAATGCATACACAAGCACACACACACAGAGCTAAATGCATACACAAGCACACACACACAGAGCTAAATGCATACACAAGCACACACACACAGAGCTAAATGCATACACAAGCACACACACACAGAGCTAAATGCATACACAAGCACACACACACAGAGCTAAATGCATACACAAGCACACACACACAGAGCTAAATGCATACACAAGCACACACACACAGAGTTAAATGCATACACAAGCACACACACACAGAGCTAAATGCATACACAAGCACACACACACAGAGCTAAATGCATACACAAGCACACACACACAGAGCTAAATGCATACACAAGCACACACACACAGAGTTAAATGCATACACAAGCACACACACACAGAGCTAAATGCATACACAAGCACACACACACAGAGCTAAATGCATACACAAGCACACACACACAGAGCTAAATGCATACACAAGCACACACACACACAGAGCTAAATGCATACACAAGCACACGCACACAGAGCTAAATGCATACACAAGCACACACACACAGAGCTAAATGCATACACAAGCACACACACACAGAGCTAAATGCATACACAAGCACACACACACAGAGCTAAATGCATACACAAGCACACACACACAGAGCTAAATGCATACACAAGCACACACACACACAGAGCTAAATGCATACACAAGCACACACACACAGAGCTAAATGCATACACAAGCACACACACACAGAGCTAAATGCATACACAAGCACACACACACAGAGCTAAATGCATACACAAGCACACACACACAGAGCTAAATGCATACACAAGCACACACACACAGAGCTAAATGCATACACAAGCACACACACACAGAGCTAAATGCATACACAAGCACACACACACAGAGCTAAATGCATACACAAGCACACACACACAGAGCTAAATGCATACACAAGCACACACACACAGAGCTAAATGCATACACAAGCACACACACACAGAGCTAAATGCATACACAAGCACACACACACAGAGCTAAATGCATACACAAGCACACACACACAGAGTTAAATGCATACACAAGCACACACACACAGAGCTAAATGCATACACAAGCACACACACACAGAGCTAAATGCATACACAAGCACACACACACAGAGATAAATGCATACACAAGCACACACACACAGAGCTAAATGCATACACAAGCACACACACACAGAGCTAAATGCATACACAAGCACACACACACAGAGATAAATGCATACACAAGCACACACACACAGAGATAAATACATACACAAGCACACACACACAGAGCTAAATGCATACACAAGCACACACACACAGAGCTAAATGCATACACAAGCACACACACACAGAGCTAAATGCATACACAAGCACACACACACAGAGCTAAATGCATACACAAGCACACACACACACAGAGCTAAATGCATACACAAGCACACACACACAGAGCAATAAATGCATACACAAGCACACACACACACAGCTAAATGCATACACAAGCACACACACACATAGCTAAATGCATACACAAGCACACACACACAGAGCTAAATGCATACACAAGCACACACACACAGAGCTAAATGCATACACAAGCACACACACACAGAGCTAAATGCATACACAAGCACACACACACACAGAGCTAAATGCATACACAAGCACACACACACAGAGCTAAATGCATACACAAGCACATGCATGCACACACACACACACACACAGAGCTAAATGCATACACAAGCACACACACACACAGAGCTAAATGCATACACAAGCACACACACACAGAGCTAAATGCATACACAAGCACACACACACAGAGTTAAATGCATACACAAGCACACACACACACAGAGCTAAATGCATACACAAGCACACACACACACAGAGCTAAATGCATACACAAGCACACACACACAGAGCTAAATGCATACACAAGCACACACACACAGAGCTAAATGCATACACAAGCACACACACACAGAGCTAAATGCATACACAAGCACACATACAGCTCTGGCCAAGCTTTTTGCATCACCCGATAGAATTAACAAATGTTGCTTCATAAAGTCTAATAAAACATTCTGAATAGTGTTACGTTAACATTTGTACATTTCCATATACTTAATGAAATTCAGCAGTTTGTTTGATTGCATAATGTTGAATAAAAGATCTACATTTTTTTGTAATTGTCACAATCCTAAAATACCAGACCTGTGATGCAAAACTTTTGGCCATAACTATGCACCCTACAGACCTGGATATAAAAGACACAGATCTGTGCACACAAACACATAGCAAATGCACAAAATATCCATCCAGATTTAATAAAAAAAACATCAGGCAGTTAAAATAAACGCAGCCGTTATTGAATATATGCAATGTACTCTAGGTATTTGACTGTAGTAGTGATGGCTACTGTATGTTGAATAGCATTAGAAAAATGACAGATCTCCACATATTGCATGTTCCGCTGGGGTTTCCATGCATTTTTTTTGCGTTTGGTTGGTTGGTTTGTTTGTAATACAGGCATCCATCTTCTGTATAGGAATATAGTCACATATGATCATATAAGTTAAACCTCTAAAAAAAAGAAAAAACAAACATAATAAATGCACCGGCGGTCATGCGCGCGCGCACACACAAGCACACACTCATTCACTGCATAATCCTCTCTCTCGCTCGCTGGCTGGCTGACACACAGGACTGCGTCTTTGTTATGGTAATGCGTCGGGAGTGTGATGGGGGCTGGCAGCCCATGGGGAGAGCACTGTTAGCCGTGTTCAATGAGAGTGAAGGAGGGGGCCGCTGTGAACCAAGACAATGCATTCAGGTCAGGCAGGGAGCGCAGCAGCACCCAGGTGCATTAAAGGCACAGTAGCAGCAGCAGCGCCTCCTCAGCACAGTGTTTCAGCAGGATCAGTGCGAGGGCACAAACTGGGTGCTGTCCTTATTTCAGGAGTGTTTCAGCAGGATCGCTGCGAGGGCACAAACTGGGTGCTGTCCTTATTCCAGGGCATGCCTAGTCAATTCAAGGAGGCCACGCTGCAATCAAATCCTTGGTCCATTGACTTCAATGTTAACAGACCTTCAATATCAAGGCCACATTTTGTTGGTCCCCTGACTGGTTGCACTGTACTTTATTATCAGATATATGTCACTCATATTAAACCTGTTTAATTTCCTACTGCTCTATCAATTCTGTTGTTCTTCAGCACTTTCTAACTGTTAAATCAAAAGGTGTTTCAGAAAAGAAATATCTATTGCGCTGTTCACCGAAGCCTGTGCAACAGTGATATGCTTCCCCACCTCACTTCCTCTTTGAGGATTCTTCCCAGATGCCGTTTATTGCTGGGATAGTTGGCATGCATGGCTGATAATGATCTAATAGTAGGAAAAGGTGGATGACTCAATCTCTTTAAGCGTTGCTTGCTAGTAGTTCAGTATGTAGCTGTGAACAGGTGCAATTCAAACCCAGTAGTAGATGCAAAGCAGTGTCCAGGATTACGTCACCCTCACTAATATCCATCACCTCATTCCATTCTGACCATGACGTCTGTGGGTTATTGTCCTTGGCTTAGTGGTGAATATTGAGTTGCGGCTCTGAAATCAGTCAGCATGGTGTGCTGAGGGGAACGGGGGTGTTAATGGTTCTCACACCCTTCTCGATAGAAACAGGCACATGATCATCTTGACGGAAAAAGAAAGTAGGTTATAAAGAACACCTCGCAGCAGTGTGTGAAGGTGTGACTGTACAGAACCAAAACTCTGAGAGAGCTGCAGCTCAGTACCCCACACTCACAAACCCATGCCTCTCACAGCCAGGACTGACGTGTGTCCATACAGTTATCATCCAGACTCACCTCTCTGAAACACTGTGAGATGACCTTGAAGAAAGCAGACAAACCCCAGGCTGTAGCCCATGTCTTAATAAGCGTGATGTGAAGCACATGGCTGTGTAATGAGAAGCAATGCTGCGTGGAGCACAGAGAGAGGGGAGGGGGGCTAGTCATTGCTATGCAGATTAACGCTGAGCGAGCGTGATTTAGAGGAGGGCATCGGCAGTGGATTAAAAAGCTGTCTGCCTCTTCTAATGAGGCGAAGGAGAGCGGGGGAGGAAGAAACCACGCCAACACGCCACTGCCCAGAGCGGAGCGCAGTGGGGGTACAGTGCAGGGCAGGGTGACCGAAGGGAAGTGCAGGCTATTGATTCCAAAAACTGGGCTGGATTCCAAAAAAAGGGGGCTATCGATTAAAAAATGGGGCCAGTTTCAGACTGCAAACTAGAGTTGGTAAGCACACAACACATTACAAACGAACACTGTATACATCGACAACTAGAAGGGAAGATCAAAAACATGCTTTTAAAAAAACTAGGAGCATTTAGTATTAGCACCCCAAATATAAACCTAGCATGGAGGGGAGGGACAGAGATCTGCCTGCCCGCCTGCCCGCCTGCGCACCTGCCTGCCTGTCTGCCTGTCTCTAAACACAGTAGCAGCTCAGGGTTTCTCTGAAAATCCTGTGAGGTTTCCTCACGGACATCAGTGAGATTTCAGGAATGCTGACAGGTCAATATTTTTAACACCACTCTTTGGATTTTGTTGCCTCATCTGCATAGAAATAGGATTCCACTGTCCTTTCAATAGCATCCAGTGAATTACTCATCCAGGCTTAGTTGTCCCTTCAGTGTTAGTGAATAACAAATAGGCTTGATGAGACGGTTTTATAAGGAGAGGTTAGAAGTGATAGAGCACAGGGTGTCATCTTGAATTAATCATTTCAAACACAAGTCTGTGTTGTTTACAAGAACTCCACTGTGTAAACAAGATGGAAAGATTTTAAGCAAGGACTTATTTGTGGTCATTAACATTTTGTCAAAGGTGCATTCTCCCTTCCCCTTCGAAAGATTTCATAGCTGGAGTTGGAGATCAGAACCCTGAACTTCTGGCCTGTGGGTGTGATGCAAGATTATTTTTTAAGCATGGATTGATAATTGAATACATGCCTGTGCCATACTCCAGGTGTAAACTACTGCTTTTCATGCAACCAGCATAGTGTGCTGTATTGTGGAAACATCGAATGTTACAAATAGCTGTCGCTGTTATATATAGATTTATAAGGTAGTGCTGTGGTTTAACCAATTTTCCATCCCCTTGCAAGACCCAGGGCTTCCCTGCTGGAGCGTGACGAGGCTGGCTGCGCATTGCTCTGCTCGGTGGAATAGTCTTGTCTTTCACAGCATGAGAACGTGCAAGATTGCATATTTAAATAGCACAGCGCTCTGGGGAGATAGGGAAGAGATATGCAGCCTCTTATCAGAGCCTGTACAGAGCTGGGGTGAGGGAATATAGAGAGAAGAGGAGAGGGGTGGAGGGAGAGAGAGGAGATTAGGATTAAACAGAGAGAGAGAGAGTTTGAAAAACAGCAGTAGGAATGGAAGGGATATAGAGGAGGGGGGCTGAGAAATAAAAAGGAAGAGCAGGAGCCGGTGACCTCCCTCCCGGTTGCTCCCTCCACGCGGTTCATGCTTTCCTGCACCAGCGACCGCACGTCTCACTGTGGGCAGACAATACACTGACAGCCCTGCCTTCATCTTTTTAATTTGGGGGAGGGTTATATATATTAGATGTTTAAGTACTGGTGCAGCTAAAGTGGGGGACCATCTCTCTCTCCCTCTCTCTCAGAGCTGACTCCCACTTGCCTCTCTCTCTCTCTCTCTCTCTCTCTCTCTCTCTCTCTCTCTCTCTCTCTCCTCTGTCTCAGAGCTGATTCCTGCTTATCTCTCTCTCTCTCTCTCTCTCTCTCTCTCTCTCTCTCTCTCTCTCTCTCTCTCTCCCCCCTCCCCCCCCCCCCTTCCCTCCCCAAACAAATATGCCAATTAGAGATTTTGTTCCTTTTGTTGTTTGCTGTTTCATCAGCAGGAGCTTTTTAGGAAGAGATTCCCCGGGGCCTTCACAAACCGCTGGGACGCTGCACCACACTGTACCTCCAGTACCTCCGTGGCGTTGCTCTGCGTTTGGGGAGCTTGTGACGTGAGCAGTTTGAGAGGCTCTCAGTAGCAGCCTGCTCTCTCGTCCCCCACCGTCCCCCTCCCCCTCTCCCTCTCAGCTCCGTGCTTCAAGACACATCAAAAATAATAAGAGAGCACAGGTCACTGAGTTTGCAGTCTGCCGCTGCGTGAAGCAGGAGAGACACGAGACACAGAAGGGGGAGAGAGAGAGCGAGAGACACAGAGGCAGAGAGAGAGACAGGCTGTGGGTAGTCAGTGTTCCAGCTCTGTCTCTCCTGAACATCCAGATTCAGCCAGTGTTCAGCGCTGACCGACAGAGCCACGGGAGGCAGGAGGTTTATCCAGCCTGGCTCTGGGCTGTCGAGAGGGGAATGGGATTGACGTGCAGACCTGGAGGACAGAGCGAAAGCTTCAGCCAGGGATAAAACAGTATGGTAACGTTAACGTGTCGATCTTACACGGCTTTGCTGCCTGCGCATTGCATTTCATCTTATTGCATTGTATTTCATCTAGTTTGCATTGCATTTCATGTATCTATTGATTCACTTATTCATTAATTTGTTTTATTTTGCAAGCACCTGTGTTCATATCAGTGCAAGGAACTAAATATAGCACTGATGAGATACTCCTGTGTTTTTCAGGGCATCATGGGTGTGTGTGTGTGTGTGTGTGTGTGTGTGTGTCTTTATGGTTGACCAGACAGACACAATCCGCAGCATGCTGAACATTGGTTTGAGGTAGTGGGAGAGACTGTGGCTGCAGACTGCCGTTGTTGTTTTGTTCATAGCTGGAATGCTAGGGGTTTGCATCTCCCGATCAGTTCTTTGCAATGTAATCATTCTTCTAATTCTTTAAAATGCTGTTTACAGGGCTGCTCCGCTGAGATGCAGCTCCGTCTTATCACACAAAGGGTTTTTTTTTTTTTTTTTTTTTTTGGTTGCTGTATTAATAAAACAATTATTATGGGGTGTGTTTTAGTGAAACAGTGGTGGAGCTCAATACCGCCACCCAAAACGCTACATTAAATGCAGGGTCGATCTAGTGCCTTATTAGTGTCTAGTGTCTTATTCAAGAGCAGGCTGCAACTACCACTATTGCAAGCCTTCTGCATTTTAATTGTAGTATTTTTATTTAGACGAGATTGCAGTGCCACTGTAAACACACGATTAAGAGATATCCAACAGCCTCAAATGTAATCTAAAAATAGATGCTAGTTGTAATGGGGGGGTGGGGGGGGGTTAGAGGTCCCTCTCAATTTCCAGGCCAGACCAGCGATGAAGAGCAGCAATAGAATCTCTGGTACCACACTGTCTTATTTACTTTATTAGCTAACCAAAATATTGAAAGCATGCTAAAAGCAGGAATCTGTAATAATGTTAATAAAGCTAATAGGAGAGGTTAACAAATGGATTGTGAAGCGTTGGTTTGTAAAGTGCTCCTTTAAGCAGGCAGGTTTGTATTATTGGGGTTAGAGACAGACACAGGATCTTTCAGCCGCCGGCTCTGTGTGCTGCTGTCTGATGCACTCTGCGCTGGGGCTGCAGTAAGGAGGAGCGGGGGAGTGCTTGTCGGAGCGCTTCTCTCTCTATCTGCCTGGTTCTCATTCTTTCTGTCCTTCTGTGCTTTACACTTCACTTCCAGTTTAAAGACATGCTTTATGTCTGTCTTCCTGTTCGACGATGATGCGCATTCCCTGGACCCTCCCATCATAGCAAAGATGTAGAGCGTGTGTGTTTAAGTGCTCTCCAAGACCTTGTGTAGTACTTGTACTGCGCCGCCAGCCCTTGTTTTTAACTCAACAGCACACGCAGAAAACAAATAGCGTCCTCCTGTATTGCTGTATTGACTCGTCTTTTAGTAGATGAAGGCTTGGTATTTTCTATCAAAACTCCATTCAAATCAAGTCGGGTGGTTGAAAGTCAGATCCTCAGGTGTCATAAGACTCCCATTGCATAGCAGTCTGATTCATTCCTGATTTTACTATGAGTTTAACAGAACACACCTGAGCTTATTACCTGTACACTGTGGATAGTGAAACTGGTAGTAAAACATGGAAAGGGGGAAACTGCTGTGCAATGGGAGTCAAGTTTCCACCCCTGTATAAGATTTTTTGATGCTTTACCATGCTTTTACCTTGGTTCACAACTCCAAGTGAGAGAACGCCTCTGAGCTGGTACAGGGCATGCCAAAGACTGGACTGTCTTGAGTGTACAGTGTTCTGAGTAGTGCACGCTGCACACAGTGTTTAGTTGTGGTTATATTCTGCGTATGCTTTTACTACATGAGATGTTTGTTTGAAATAAAAGTGCATTCGGCTACACCTTCATCCACTGGACCTGGGCCCCATCACCTTTACAAAGGCTCCGGCGCTTTGGGGATGGGTCCCTTCTTTGTGTTATTAACCCATTGTTGTATTAAAAATGGCAAGACATAGTGTGAGGCAACATATTTCTGCCTGGCAGGCGTCAAGTGCAGCTGCGAACCAGACTTGATAACCGCACGCAGTCTCTCAGTCTCGTCCTTGCTGGTTCACCAGCTAGGGCAGTGCAACTTAAACATTTTGTCAGTGCGGTGCTCAGGATCATTCTGTTCTGCAGTACATTCAATACCTTCACCGAGGTGCTCTCTCTCTCTCTCTTTCTCTGATTTATTCCTAACCCCACCCCTTCAAGCAAACCTGTCTGTCTCTCCTCATTATGTAATGCTTAGTCCCTCCCATCAGCGCAATCAAAAATGCCAACTGCAGCTGCAGACCCAGCTTGGCAAAACACTTCTGTACAGGCCTGCTTCACTTCACTGCACACACATGCACAGATGCACACACGCACAGATACACACACACACAATCACACCTGAGACTCAAAGCACCAATGTTTACCACCATAATATACCACATCCGTTTTTCATTAACAATCAGTACAGTAGCAATAGCCATGCAGTTGACATGCTGCCTGTCCATACACAAATAGTGCATTAAAACAGCTAATATCATTTGTGGACTGTGCAGTCAGTTGAGATCCTGATGCAGACAGACAGACACCCACGCAAGCATCTACTGCAGCCCTCGGCAGCTGCTCTTGTCCTGCTCTGAACTGGCCAGTAATCCCCTTTCTTCATATTCCTCCAGTACTGTTAAATACTCTTCTCGTCAGACCGCTTCCTCATTCTTTTCCATCCTTCTCTCTGTTTCAAAAGGTTTATTGGCATGACAAAAGATTATTCATGTTTTGTTGAAGAATTATAGTCAAGTAGAACAGGAACTCAGCAAGTTAAAAACATGCATGTTATTCTATATATTATACTTAATACAACAGTGTATCTCAGGCTGTGACAGGCAGCCTAACACGAGAACACTCCTGATTATCAGGTCCTACTCAAGTGGAACCCCTAGACCCTGTACAGCTAGTTCCTGTGAGAAAGCTCAGTCCAGTAGTCAGATTTGTGGAGGCGTGGCTCTGTGCCTGCCTCGTCTGTCTGTCTTTTTTCTCAACAGCAGCCTGTCCAACGTGTTTGACTGCCGCAGGACTTTAGATAAATAGTTGCTTTTTTTTAAAAAACTAAAACTAAAATCCATTTAAAAATATCCGCAAGGATATCCACAGGCCTGGACAACCTTTCATCTCTTAAGTTCCTGTTTAAGTTTCTTTACCTTTCTTCTCATTACTGAAAACTGAAACATTTGCAGGTCTTTCTATAGAGAGACAATCGTTTTTACATTTCCAGGAAACCAGTTTTTCACGTTTAACGTTCCCAAAATAAGGTGAAACTGAAGTGCTGTTTTGTGATAACAGTATTAGTAACGGTAATATTGGATAGATGTGAAGGTGAATGTCCAATACTGCAAGCAGGCAGGGCCAGCCTGAGTGTGCTGAGCGAGAATGCCTCAGCTGTGATGTCAAGCTCTTCCACTCACAGGGTCATAAGGGCACTGTTGCTTTTCTGCTTTTTCAGTCGTGACTCAGGCTTCCTCTCCCTTGTATTGTCAGCGCTCTGCTTTTCGTAGATTACACTGAGGAAGAATTTACAGTGCGAGAAACGCATTTCCTGCTGCTGCTCAAGACGGAAGGTTGTGTAGAGCGCAGTGCCCGCAGTGCAGGGTTAGTGTAGCAGTGCTAGAGCACTTATAGAATACCAGGCTGGGCTGGGCTGGGCTGGGTGTTCTTTGTGTGAGCAGGACGCTGGCAGATGAGGAGGAATGATGCCTCTCCACGTAGCCCCAATAGAACGGTAAATACATGCTTTTTCATGGGTTTCTTTTCCCCAGCAATCTTCTTTCCACCTTTTCTTTGATCTTTTACTTTGAATCCCTTTACTACATTCAATTTGTCTTACTCCATACTGTCCACACACACACACACACACACACACACACACACACACACACACACACACACACACACTCACTCACTCTCTGTTTCTTTTTATCATAATTTAGAGATCAATACAGGGTCCAGAATGTTCAGACCTTGGGCTGATTTTATTTCAGACTGAAGTATTTTTCTTGTTTGCCTCCTACCATGCAGTACTTTAGAAGCTACTGAATTGTATGGGCAGGGAAAGTGGCGATTCTCCCCAGACAGGCCCCTCTTGTAAAGGCAGGGTACCCAAGCTGAGGTGAAGAAGTCTGTCCTGCACAGAAGAGTCTGCAGTAGCATTACTGTACCTGTACTTGCTGTAACAGGGCTGTCTGCCTAATGCCAAGCTGCTCATTCACAGTGTACAGCAGCCACATGTGTGTTTCTGCATCTGAACTACACAAACCCCTAGAAGTGTGTGCATGCTTTTCAGTTTTGTTTTCATGAGAGTTTTGTTACGTGCCAGTTTGTGAAACTGCAGTAGAAGCACATGTCAGCAGATTTGGTGGTTGGTTTTTTCATCCACAGAGAAGCTTCCCCAATATCTCTCTCTCTCTCTGCCTTTAACTTTCTTCTCTTAGTATCTGTAGAGAAGAGGCACTGCGTTTGCGTAAGGAAGGGTGGCAATGTCTAGATAGACACAAGCTATATACAGCACAGGAAATGCAGCAAATCAAAACTTAAGTATTGTAATATTTTGTTATATGATTAATGAAAAAAAAAGTAAGGAACTATCTTTATTTCTTAATATAGTCATGTTGTTGTTTTTTTCCCCCTTTTATTATTGTTGTTGTTTTTTTTCCCCCTTTTATTATATATTATCTTTTATGATAATTTTTCAGCGGTGCAAAATAACAACTGAAAAAATGGCACAATGTTTCTGTGGAAACAGATAAATGATTACTTGTGCGTGATGGGGGAATCTTTTCACGTTCAAGGCTCTGATTTACCAGTGTCTTTCCAGACCACAGTAGCACACTTTCCTTTGAATGTCTCATTTGAAAGACACAACACCTAAAGGCTCACAATATACAGGAATCCCATTCTCTTAGCGACTAGCTCGTATCTCGTAAAGATAGCCAAAGCAGCTACGAGGTTTTCCCGAGCACATCGTGTTGGTACAGTCGACTGTAAAGAGTTTTAACTGTGATATAAAGCAATTTATATATAACGTAAAAGACTTTCCTTGCTATCTAATTGTCATCCAGCAGCTTGCTCAGGTGCAGACCCTGACATTGAGCCTGGCCTCTGATGCGATTGCCTGTCTTCTCATTGTGTGTTACAGCTGGAGAAGGGGGAGGTGAGCACCCTGGGGCTGCCCCCGAACACGAGCCACGCTGGCTCGGACGGCAACATCAGCCTGGACGTGCCCGAGGCGCCCGACCCGCAGCGCACCAAGGCAGCCATCGAGCACCTGCAGCAGAAGATCCTGAAGATCACGGAGCAGATCCGCATCGAGCAGGAGGCTCGCGACGAGAACGTGGCCGAGTACCTGAAGCTCGCGCACAACGCCGACAAGCAGCAAGCCTCCCGCATCAAGCAGGTCTTTGAGAAAAAGAACCAGAAGTCCGCCCAGACCATCTCCCACCTGCACAAGAAGCTCGAGCACTACCACAGGAAGCTAAAGGAGATCGAGCAGGTAGGTGCGGAGAAGGGCATTCCAACTGCTTTACCCATAGACACAGAGAATAGACATGAACTCTTTCATGAACCCTTACAGTACACTGTTACAATCAATTAGAGTGACTTTGAGAAAAGCATTTTTTGTCAACCGCTGTGACTGTAAGGAAGAAAACTGAACTATTAATAAACTGGATAATACAAACTTTACAAAGTTTTGTGTACTTTCAGAATTGCATTTTTCCCCAATGTTTCTCTTTAAAATTCCACTTAGTGCTGTGAAAAAGTATTTGCCCCCCGTCTGATTTTTTGCATTTTTGCACATTTTTCACATTGAATTTGGTCAGATCTTTTTGTGGGTTGTAGTGGTATATAGAGGGAGTCTGAGAGAAAAAATGACACCAAAGTTTGACACTTTCATTTGTTTGGTGTGCAAGGTAATCAAACATGCAATCTTCAGGTGTGAAAAAGTTATTGCCCCCCCTAGATAACTCAACCCAGTTAAAGGGATAATTAGGGTCAGCTGTTTGAGTACTTTGGTTAACAATCAGGCCTGATTTGGGCCAGCCCTGCCCAATATGAATCTGACTACCTTTGGCCATTACCATCAGAGTGAAGTTGTCAGCACACAGGTTCTAGAGGCACATCGTGCCACGATCAAAAGAAATTCCTGAAGACCTCCGGAAAAAAAGTTGTTGATGCCTTTCAGTCTGGAAACCACAGTCAGAGCCATATTGTCCAAATGGAGAAAGCTTGGGACAGTAGTGAATCTTCCCAGGAGTGGCCGTCATGCCAAAATCTCTCCAAGAACAAGGCGTAAAATCATCCAGGAAGTCACAAAGAACCCTAGAACAACATCTAGGGATCTGCAGGCCTCTCTCACCTCCGCTAAGGTCAGTGTTCATGACTCCACCATCAGAAAGACACGGGCAAAAATGGGTTTCATGGCAAAGTAGAAAGGCGGAAACCACTGCTTACTAAGAAGAACATGAATGCTCATCTAAAGTTTGCCAAAAAGCACCTGGATGATCCTCAAGAGTTCTGGAACAATGTTCTATGGACAGATGAGTCAAAAGTGGAACTTTTTAGCCAACGTGGGCCCTGTTATGTCTGGGTAAAACCAAACACTGCATTCCACAATAAGAACCTCATACTAGCAGTCAAGCTTGGTGGTGGTAGTGTCATGATTTGGGGATGCTTTGCTGCATCAGATCCTGGACAACTTGCTATAATTGAAGGAACCATGAATTCTGCTCTGTAACACAGAATTCTACAGGAGAATGTCAGGCCATCCGTCCGTGAGCTGAAGCTGAAGTGCAGCTGGGTTATGCAGCAAGACAATGATCCGAAACACACAAGCAAGTCTACATCAGAATGGTTGAAGAACAAGAAATTTAAAGTTTTGGAATGGCCTAGTCAAAGTCCAGACCTAAACCCCATTGAGATGTTGTGGCAGGACCTGAAACGAGCAGTTTATGCTCGAAACCCACAAACGTCACTGAGTTGAAGCAGTTGTGCATGAAGGAGTGGGCCAAAATTCCTCCACGGCGCTGTAAGAGACTGATCAACAACTACAGGAAGCGTTTGGTTGCAGTTATTGCTACTAAAGGTGGCGTAACCAGTTATTGAGTCTAAGGGGGCGATTACTTTTTCACACGGGGGCATTGGGTACATAACTTTCTTTAATAAATAAATAAAAGCAGTATGTTGTGTTATGTGTTCACTCAGGGTCCTTTTTATCTAATATTAGGTTTTGCTTGAAGATCTGATTACATTTAGTGTCAAAAATATGCAAACATGCAGAAAATCAGGGGGCAAATACTTTTTCACGGTACTGTGTACCTGAAGAAGAGACTTCCCATCTCAATTAAAGTAATTAAGGAGTGTATGCTTAATACATGAATAACAATGATTATTATTGTAGCACTACCCTTGTATATTTGCCCCCGTTCATACTGTTCTGAACAGCAGTGTTCTCTCCTCCTGGCTCTTTCAGAATGGGCCCACGCGGCAGCCCAAGGACGTGCTGCGGGACATGCAGCAGGGCCTGAAGGGCGTGGGGGCCAACGTGCGAGCAGGAATCAGCGGCTTCGGAGGGGGGGTGGTGGAGGGGGTGAAGGGGGGCGTGTCCGCACTCTCCCACACCGCCGTGGTTTCCAAGCCACGCGAGTTTGCCAGCCTCATTCGCAACAAGTTCGGCAGCGCGGACAACATCGCCCACCTGAAGGACACGCTGGAGGACCCGCACCCGGAGGACAGCCAGCGTCCGTTCAGCGGCAGCGCCACCCTCGTCTCCAGCCCCAAGTACGGCAGCGACGACGACTGCTCCAGCGCAACCTCGGGATCGCCCGCCGGCAGCAACTCCGGGGCTGGGGGGCCCGGGCTCGGGCCAGGGCCAGGGCCAGGCATGGGCAGCCCCAAGTCCAACACGCTGGACAGCCACCACCACCACCACCACAATAGCCTGGACACCCTGCTGGAGGAGCTGCGCGAGATCAAGGACAACCAGGGGCACCTGGAGGACTCCATGGAGGATCTGAAGACACAGCTGCAGAGGGATTACTCCTACATGACCCAGTGCCTGCAGGAGGAGCGCTACAGGTCAGCTGACAGCTCCCCACTCCCTCCCTCCTCGCTTATGTCTCCCTCCTCACTCCTCCTTCCTCTGATGTAGTTACAGGAATGAAAGTAAGTCTCCCGGTGTATAGCAGTTTTATCTAGTCCTGCTTTGAATTTAATGAGATACTGTGGCTAAGCTCACAGTAAAACCTGGAAATGGTGAAACTGCTATGCAACAGGAGTCTAATTTGCATCCCTGGGTTTTACTGCAATTTTACATGTAGAAGATCATCACAAACCATTTTTACTTGTGACGTCAACAGGCAGTCAGATTCGTGCACGCAGATGTAACGATATTTATTCCGCTTATTAAGTTCTGAAAGTCGAGTCAGAGGCACCGTGGCGGGCCATTGGCTTGGTTTTGTTTCCTCTGATTTGAGGTCTGGTCCTGCACAGCCAATTCCTGTGTTTGTATCTCCGCAGGTACGAGCGATTGGAGGAACAGCTGAACGACCTGACAGAGCTCCACCAGAATGAGATGACCAACCTGAAGCAGGAGCTGGCCAGCATGGAGGAGAAGGTGGCTTACCAGTCCTATGAGCGCGCCCGCGACATACAGGCGAGTGTGGGCTGGGCTGCGGGGCACAGGGGGCTGCAATCAGAGAGCACTGGCTACAGTGCAGCATTACAAAGTTGCAAAGATCAAACAGACACACACAGAGTAATAAAAAAAAAGAGCAACAAAAGAGACTGCTTGAAATGTCATTTTTCATAACATGCCAAATGACCGTTTTTTTTATCTAAACAGAGGTGGATTTAGCAGTGCTTTGCTTTGACTCTTCTAAAAGAACAGCAGGCTGTGCTTCAGACCAGCACAGACCCAGTCACCCCTCTGCTGCTAGAAGCGGTAGAACTCCTGACCCCAGCCTCCCCTTCTCTAACCCTGCCCCTCTCTAACCCTGCAGGAGGCGGTGGAGTCCTGCCTGACCCGCGTCACAAAGCTGGAGCTCCAGCAGCAGCAGCAGCAGGTGGTTCAGCTGGAGGGGGTGGAGAACGCCAACGCGCGGGCGCTGCTGGGCAAATTCATCAACGTCATCCTGGCGCTCATGGCCGTGCTGCTGGTCTTCGTCTCCACGCTGGCCAACTTCATCACGCCGCTCATGAAGACGCGAATGCGGGTCTTCGGCAGCGTCTTCCTGGCCCTCTTCCTTATCTTCCTGTGGAAGCACTGGGATAGCGTGGTGTACGTCTTTGAACCCTGGCTGCTGTCCAGCTGAGAGCCCACCGGAACGGGTCACATCACTGCTGCTCCGTGCCGGAGGTTATTCCTTTATATATATATAATTTGCGCCCGCGAGCGCATTGGCATACTGTTCCTGAGTTCTGTGGTGGGTTTTTTTCAGTTGTTTTGGAGGGGGTTAGGGTTTGTCCACCGTTAAGCCACAGTTTTTTGTTTTCCTTTTTTTTTTTTTTGGTCCCATTTCAGCTGTCTGAAAGAGGCAGGAATAAATAATTACTCCCCTTCCGAGGATGGGACTGGAAAACGAGAGTCAGGCTTGAAACGGCTAGCTGGACGGCCTCCCTCTGCCGTGTCACACTGTTGGCCCAACCACAAGCAAACACAAGGAAGCTACGTTTAGAATGACAAGTGCTGTTTTTAGTTTTTTTGTTTTCTAACCATTTTTTAACAACTACTTGCGTTTCATATTTTGGGCTCCAGTTTTGCGAGGCCTGTGCGCATGGGAAGAGAACAGGGGAGCAGAAAAGGACATTGTGAAGGAGGTGATCGAACAGGGGATCAGAGATCCTTGAGAACTGAGGTGCTGCCAACACCACTAAGGAAAACGAATTCAGCAGCCAGCCGAATGTCGGTAGCCACTTCAGTAATTCTAATGAGTGACACCTGCTAACTGCACTGCGGCAATGAGCTACTGATTCAAAAAACCTTATGAAAAGAAAAGAAAAGCTGAACAAAACACACAACGCTTTTTAAACTTTGTGAAGATTCAGTTCTAGACCATGTGTAGATTTCGGACTATTGAGGTCGCTGTGGGACACTAGCCATGAGGGTGGGCTACTTAAAATTAGAGGTCACTCCAAACTGTAGCCCAGCCTGGACACAAACCGTCTTACTTCAATGGCAAGTATTGTACTCGCAGTGTCCCGTGTGTAATGTACTATAGATTATTTGTTAGATTTTTTTGAAAAGCGTGTCTTGACCTCTGTTTATTCCTCCTCACTAGGAATTCACACTTTTTTGTTACGTTTGTTACATATTTTAAATGTGTGTATTTATTTATTTATTTATTCACTATCTTTTTTGTTTGCGTTAGGTGTAACAGCCAACACAACATTAATGAAATGCTTTTATTTTTTTAGTTTTCTTCTAAAAGAAGTGGTGCAAATTGGTTATTAGTGTGCTCTTTGTTCTGTGTTCTGTGTTCTGTGTTCTGCGTTCTGTGTTCTGCGTTCTGCGTTCCAGGGCAGTGACGCAGCTCCCAGCTTCTTCAGCTCCAGTGCTGAACTGCAGGCTGGCTCTAATGGTTGTCTGCTCTCTAAGAGAGCTGTCTGAAACTACGAAACTGTGAGGCCAGGAGTGACGTTTCCAATACAGTAACATCAAGTCCTCTGCTACTATGATTTACTACTGTTGAACCTTTCCAGGCTGTTCCTAAACCAAGCAGTCTGTCTGCCTGTCTGTCTGTCTGTCTGAGTGCTTCTGTAGGACTCATTCATGGATCACATACCCCCTTGTGGTAGTCCAGTAGTCTCCGTGAAGAGTAAAAGTGGCTGCCACGCTCCCTGGAATAATCTTATGTTTGTGGAGCTACCACCAGGGGGCCACTTCATCTTTGAGCAGACTTGGCCCGGAATATTGAGTTTCAATCTGCCTTGTTTTCCAGTGCGCGTAAACAGACCTCGGGTCTGCCAGTGTTTTAGACAGTCTGTGATTAGTATTCTGTGCACATCAGGCAAAGACACAAGCTCTCTGTGCATGGCTGTGTGTGTGTGTGTGTGTGTGTGCGTGTGTGTGTGTGTGTGTGTTTGTGTTTGTGTTTGTGTGTGTGTGTGTGTGTGTATGTATGTGTTTGTATGTGCTTGTTAGAACAGTGCTTGTTTAGACCAGGGTTTGGCTTATGGAAACGCATGGTCTGCTCTGCAAGAGCCATCTAACACCGGAATTCATTCGGAGGGCAGGCACAGTGCCACTAAACTACCACAAGAGGGCGGTGTTCCACGACATATGAGCCTGACGTGGGCCGAGCGTGGTCAATGTGAAGGAATCACAGTACTGTAACTGCCCTGTGGGTCAGTCAACAGAGTAGCCTGGTAACCTGGCATCACCAGTGTTTCACACTCGTATTTAAGTCAGCTCGTTTTGCCCAAGGTTGGTTGGTTGTGTAAATGTTTTGAGAAATGTATATATTAGCGGAACATGGCTGAAGAACCTTGTTATGTATAGTTAAGACGGAAGGTCTTTTTTTGGTCCATGCTGTACCTGGCATGGAAGATGGTGATACTGTATTCTGCACACATGTCTTGTCTTTTCAATGACCAGCACAGCCTGACAAAGTATCATATCTGTGGTCTGTTCAGCACTCATACCTCCCTGACCCCCTGACAAGTGTCCTGTATGAGTTTTGTCTTTTGAAAGTTATAAGCCCTTAACGGGGGAATCACATTGGGCTACCAGGTATATTTCTTGACTGACCACAAGAGGGCAGACCTGTCTGTCAATCTCTGGTATTTAAAGCATTGTGTTTTGGAAAGGTATTTTCTCCTATTAAAATACAAACTAAACTAGCAAACGCAGTGAAGGAAACATGTGAAGCACTGATCGTCCAAATCTGTCAGCAACACACTCCTAACAGGGCTGTTCTGCAGCCCGTGCCTCGCTTTGCCTGCTTTCAGAAGCTGCAAGGAATCGCAAACCTGCCCAGGATAGAAAGAGTGAAACATTGTTTTAAAATCACTGCAAACTTTTGCAACCCTGAAGGGCAGTATTTGCAATGTCAAGGTGTCTAAAAGGTTAAATCTGCAATTAAACAATGGTATTGTTTGAAGACAGCTGAATGTATTTTCAAAGAACTGAAAAGAAACCGTTAGAAAGAAATCTAAACTGTGTGATGGATGGCTGTTAGGGCGCTGGGATGTTTTATTTTGTGTACATAAAGAAGGACATGGTACTGTATTGTTTGTGTTATAAAACACTGCCCTCTGCTGGGTGTTCTGTTAAATCACTTGCATTCTGCTTTAAGACAAGTGATGTGTGGTCTTAACTGTGTTTGGGGTTTGAAGGAAATGTGGTTCAAATTGAAAGTGGCACTTTATTCTTTATCTCTTTTTTTTCCTTTTTTAATAATAAAAACACTTTATTTGACAGAATAAAAGCTCAAAGTGGCATCTTAATTGTGAAAAGTGTCAGTGTGCAATATGGCAGCGTACCTTAGCAGCAGCTTTTAGAAAAGGACGCAGTATCCTGCCGTGAATCCAGGACATGAACGAAGGGACAGCGTGACAGTCATAGAACAGGCTGTGGCAGCAGGATCAGCACCGAGTCGTGAAATGGTTTCTCGTCCAACGCAGTTTAGATCCTTCAAATCGCCCCACGAGTCAGATGCAACTAGTAAGTACCGTACACTCGGCAGCAACTCCACTACATCATAATATACTCGGGCACTAGAGGGGGCTAGTGTGCCTGTGTACATACAAACACGAAAATCACAGCCCTACGTTTCCTGTGCCCTTGTGCTGGAGTTTAAGAACAGCGACCAAAGAGGCAGCAACAGCAGCGAGACAGCTCCCCTGCTCCGATGCCAAGACTTCGAAAAAAACACGCATTACTCAAAGTACAGCGTGGCTAGGAAACGTGACAACGATACGCACAGAGTGACGGGAGTACATACTTCAACAGCCAAGCTGCAATATATGCCCTATAAAGAAGTGCTAGGCGCCCCCACATTTCAAACCGCGCCTGCTTCCACAGAACGGGTCTGACATCCATCACTTACTCATGAATGCCATTAGGGACCGATCAAGTATTCGTCACACACGTGATTAGTACAGAACGTCCCGCAGCCTGCGTTTTTGGGCAGCACTGGCTGGCACTGGACACCCGTGTCTCAGTTACCACGTGTATTTTATATTAATATGCAACAAACCCTATGCATAGCCATCATTGTCAGTCTCGTATGAAAACATCCCACACTAAGGTATTATTGGCGTTTAGGTTCCAAACGCTGTTTGCATGCTGCATTAAGCACTACTGCCGTTTTGCACCATTTTGATATATGCGCATGGGTCAGCTGTTCATTGCATTTTGTCATTAATTTCTATTATTAATGGATTATGAAAATGTGAAGTTTTGGTATTATAAATGAAGGTTCCATTACTTGCGGACTGGCTAGAAAGTCTGTCCGCAGTGAAGTATAGCCGTATTTCGGTTGTGAGGTGGCTGATGATGGAACAGCAAAACAATAAAACAAGTCTTTGTTTTTCTCCACGGATATTGTGAAGCAAAGCAGCGCTAAGTTAAGTAAGATTGCCTCGCCCTGTGTGAATCGCCTGCCTGCCTTGACCGAGACCGCTACAGTATGTTTCATATTGCAATTCTGTTATTATATTTTTCTGTGTTTTGAAAGACTTCAGTGTTATCGATATCGATATCGAAATACGTGCACGATATCGATATACAATTTTCATATCGTTGCCCACCATGGAAACCCAGTGGACCGGACCGAGGCTCCATATCAACACATGAGAGGACACTCAGAGATGCATATTATTTCATCCAGCAGAGGGCAGCCTACACCCCTTTTTAACACGTGTGAGTTCAGTCCGAAGCTGTGCTCTCACTCACGCTGAAGTCAGTAGCTTTGCTGAATCCACCCGGGTGTAAATCCTATTGGGCTGGAGGGCCAAGCAGAGTTTTACGGCAGGAAAAATAATCTAATCTCATGTGTGTTTTAATTCATTACAATGCCATTTCAATATAAGGAAATTCAGTAATGTCCCAGTGGAAGAAAGTCTTATAGTTGTATAAAACTGTAACCCTACTCGATTACAGTGTCACCCATCAAATATCCATATAATGACATACCTGCTACATGAGGAGTGACCCATTGCTGCTTACCCAGGTATGTATAAAACTCAAGAGACAGTCAAGCAGACCAACAATTAATGCTGTTCCACAGATGAAGCACTGGCGCTAATATTGCCAACGGGTACGATAAAAACAAAACAAAACAAGTGCATGTCAACAACAACAGAGCCTTACAATCGACGGCTCTACCCTTTCAAGTGGTCAAGCTTTTCTATTGGCTTGTTTCCTTTGTGGTGCCTAAGCCCACCCAGCTTCTTTTGGCCACTGTGGTATCCACCTGGCACTATAGCCTAGACACCCGTGTGAATCTTTTTTAACTAACACCAGCCACACCCACATGTCTGCAGGCTCCCACACTGAACCACACTGACAGCTGTATCAGTGCAGACAGGCCAGCAGGCTAACACTGCTCCATATCCAGGTGCTGTTTGTGAAGACAATGAGAAGCTGTGAGCTGTACACCTCTCTGAACACTGGACAGAGTTTGGGTCTTGATAATTGGGCTCAACCTCTCAGCTGATGCAATTTCTCTATAGCTCACTGTGTGGAGTCGCTGACTAGCTTACATCACAAGGTTGCTGGTATCAGTGGAGAGTAGTACAGTGATGAACCAATACAGAACTGGCATCTGGGCACTGCTCCCAAATCCTCCTGTAAGAAATGGTACTGTACTGTACTGTACTGTGTTGTACTGCACTGTACTGTATTACACTGTACTGTGTTGTACTGCACTGTATTGTACTGCACTGCACTGGATCGCACTGTACTGCACTGGATTGCACTGTGCTGCACTGCACTGGATCTCACTACTGCGCTGGATTGCACTGTACTGCGCTGCACTGCGTTGTACTGCACTGCGCTGGGTTATACTGTGCTGCTCTGTGTTGTGCTGCGCTGCACTGGATTGCACTGTACTGCACTGCGTTGTACTGCGCTGTGCTGTGTTGTGCTGCACTGCACTGGATTGCACTGTGCTGCGCTGTGTTGTGTTGTACTGCGCTGTGTTGTATTGCACTGCACTGTACTGAGTTGTACTGCGCTGTGTTGTACTGCACTGCACTGGATTGCACTGTACTGCACTGCACTGTAGTCGACTGTATTAAATTGTAGATTCATGCATCTGGTGATGGAGGATATTTTATGCCAAAATGAAAAATGTGTAATTATATAAATACATAAATAAATGCACACCCTCCTTAAATCCTTTTATTTTAGACAGAGCCTGTTTGGAACAGGTTCCCGTCACCATTAGGACTCTTCGAAACAGGCGGAACCACTTCAGACTCAATCCTACCACATCAACGATTTAGATTTTTGCATGGGGGGGTATGTTAATTAGGTACCCACTTCTTTTGCATCTCATTCCTCGCTGTCTGAATTGTGGTTTTGCGACTGTTCTCATCCTTCCTG
This sequence comes from Polyodon spathula, assembly GCF_017654505.1. Lineage (NCBI taxonomy): Eukaryota > Metazoa > Chordata > Actinopteri > Acipenseriformes > Polyodontidae > Polyodon > Polyodon spathula. Next base: position 8,680,641 of record NC_054558.1, read on the forward strand.
GTCGTTTTTGATTTTTGCTCGCGAGAAACAGTCGGAAAGTTAAAATCCCGCCACAAAAGCCCTCCCCAACGGTCAGAAAAGCTTTGCCATTCAGGGTAATGGTCTCCACTACACTGCAGATGTTTTTCTTTGTTGAAATTACACCCTTGTTATTTCTTGAGAATCTGTGCCAGGGAAGCGCCTGGTATCGCCCGGGACTGGAGACAATGCCACTGTGCTTTTCACTGCATCAGGAAACAAACGAAACCCAGCGGCAACGGTTACATAAACTGCAATTAGCGACTGCGATATTTAAAAAATAAATAAAAAATCTTAATATGTTGATGTCAGGACGCTACAGACCAGCGGGATTACGCAGCAGACACTGTTCTGCCTGCGCTGTCCACTGTGGCAGCCCTCCCAGCACGGCCAGCTCTCACACCGGGCACTGTGGGGGTGTCTTCCGCTCTGGCAGACAGTGACAATGCTGAAACACCGTGCTGTTTTTATTTCTCTCCTTGACCACTCGTTTCTTATATTGTTATATAAAACCGTTTTTAAAACTGATACAGTACGTCCAATATAATATACAAAATATTAAAGATTTAATACATTGGTTTAATTGTCGTCTTTTGCTTTCTCACTCATAAAGTGCTTTCAGCTTTACAGTGTAGTATAGCACAGCACAGCACAGTGCAGTGCACTGCAGTACGGGAGACTGGGGACAGTTCTAACAGTTTACCTTTCGACATTTTTTTTAGATAAAATCTCAGGGCTTTTGCCCAGGCAGCTCCTCTTCCACAGGCAGACAGAGACCTGAACCAAGCATGTGTGGAGTGAGTGATGGCACTCTAGCTTGCTTCTGATTGGAGAGATTCAAGGTGTTACAACCGACCCCGGTCTCCCCTATTATGTTCAGACCCTGGCCTGAGTTCATTTATCTGGTGATTTCTCACGTTTCTATTTTTTTCCCCACACTGCAATTTAACAGTATTTAAAACAATGTGTTTAAATTACATGGCTAAACCTGAGTTGGTCACACGATGTTTTTTGACAGCGAAGTTCTGCCGATATATTCCATGGTCGTGTTCTGGTCTTGAAAGACAAAACAGCGGTCCTGGGAGCTAAACCTTTACCTCACAGGGTTCCCATGCATTAGTGTATTTTTTGGCCTAGCAATCCTAAATTAAATAGCTGGTTTTAGAGATTTCCTTGGATTGAGACCTGCATTGAGGTTAAATAGTTGGGGTGATGGTGTGATTTAAGGTTTGGATAAGGTGTAGATGCATATTGCACATGTAACAATGCAGAAACATGGTCCTTGCAATGTATCGTCTTCTATGACAAACACAAATGGTTAAGCAAAGAGGACAATTTTAAAGGTACATTTGTTTAAACATGCCCCACACCCCTTGAAGTGCTTCTCTTCATTTGAATAGTTTGGCTTCACTGGGTACAGAAGGCTTGGTTGGGGGCTCTGCGTTCATCATTTATATCTCAGGACCTATTAATCCTCCATTTGGTATGCAGAATCCGAATGCATACCAAATGGATTATTTTTACATTCTAAATGCATGCCAAGGAAGAGAAATACCCCAAGTGCAATATGAATGAATGCTGGATGAATTGTTAGACCTGATTAAAGTGCTGCTGCATTAAGTCACACAGTTGGATTCCATGTGTTTCTAGGTTTAAGTGAAAGGTTCACCATAAACACAATCTTATATAACAGCGTGTTCAGAGAGGCCTCTCACAGCCCTGTCTCCATGAAGTAACCGCTCTATTCATTTAGGATGAATAATATCAGTTTCGCACATTGCTGTACACAGTGATACAGGGTCTAGCGCTGGCTTGCCCTCACCTTTCATGGTGTTCAGTTACTAACAACTGCAGGAACTGCACTGTACTTGTTTACTCACACATACTCAGCATCTCATTATCTGCTACTTCAAGGTCCAAAACTCTGAAGCCCTGACTCCTGAAAACCAGTGCATTGCCAACATGCCTTGGGGGTCCAAGCTACAAGTTTATAAAATGGAAACAAATTAAAAAAAAAAGACCTATTAGCGGTGTTCAACCAGTAATGAATACACAAGAAAAATTCATGTAAATTTCTTAAACTGGACAACGGGAGTTTGCGGTGATCTTTTGTTTTGTACCACAAGATTCAATATGGTATGCCTCTTCGATCACTAAGCACAATAAATCTTTCCTGGTAACTTTAACACAGGAGCGATCGCTGATGAGGTAAGTGAGGATTGTTTCTCCAGTCATTCCTCCCTCTCACTGGCACTGCATCTTTTCAAGGATCTCTGCCCGAGAGCTGCTGAGACACAGAGCTGCTGATAAGCCTTGTTATCCTCAGTCTGTTTCATCTTTGCCTTTGTGCGAAAGCCCCTTTTAAACAAATCACTTACATGCACACCATAAACACATTCCAACAGGTCTCCTCCTCATGGGTCATATGGAATTGCAGTCTGCTGGAGAATGCTAATTGGAGCTTGCTGCACTCAAGTGTGTGAGAAGCCCTCCAGTAAAGAACAGAACTGTGGGAGTGCAAGGAAATGTAATCCAGGCATTGCAGCACTGCATGCTTTACATGCTACATTACATAACTGAGGAAGGGCCAGGTTCTGATTATACAGCACTCCATTACTTTCAGGATCCATTCTTTGTACATTATATAATGTAATCAGGTTCTCCTGTGGAAAAAGATTCATCTGTAGAATTCAACGACACCACCTCAGTAAACTATACATTATTCTTATTGAATTTCTTTCAAACTCTCTGAAGTATACCAGGAATGGGTACACTGTGTAAACAGGCCCGCTCTCAATACTCTTTATACATAAGTTTCCCAGCGTTATGAAAAAGCAATGCTGTACTATTGAATGAGACGCAGTTCAGATGCTGAGCACCTGAGCACAGCATCTCTATTTGTGTGGCTTGTGTGGAGCTCAGCGACCTTGGGGTCTTGTCTGTGGGTCAAGGTGAAGATGCAGGAACCTGTTTACTGAGAGAAGCTGGGGCAGCAGTCTGGGGCACCAGCGCTGCTAACTATGATTGCGTAGGACGTGTGTCTAAACCCAGCGCCTGCGTGTGATTCCACCTTGTTTAAAGAAGGTGCATTATTAGGTACAAAAGAATTGCTGGCATTCCTTCTGGGCTGTGTGATGTCGCTCACTCACACCTGCAGGGCAGTGAAGCGGAAGACCTGGCCACAATAAAGAGAATCTGCATTCCTGCCTGAGAGGAGATTCAGACTCATCCCAGGCTGTGGTCAGGAAGCAAAGAGACCTTTCTTTAAAATCACAGCCAGTCTATTGCAATTGGAAATACTTCAGGGGCTACATAACTGTACACGGGCGCATGCAAAAATATACCTGCAACAAGAACAACGCCACAAATGGAATTTAAGAGGACAGTACAGTAACATGAACAAAAACAGTGAAAGAATATGAAGCTTCTTGCTCTCTCAAAGCAAAGGCTTACACAGAGCTCTGCCAGCGAGCTTTTCGAATCATTCCTTCCTAACGTGCCGCTCTGCTGCTTCAACACGCTGGGCATGTTTAGCTGGGTGTTTGTTTTTAACATCCTTACTGAGGGCTGTGTGGAATTATTGTATTCAAAGCATTTAAGAAGGGTGGCGTGCAAAACCAACAGCTCACGTCTTGTTTGTTTTTTTAACTTTGTAAAAAAGGCAAGGTCTGTATCTGTGCCCCCCCCCCTCTCCCACTCAGTCCCTCGCTTCAATGGGTGTTGAGACCCCAGCCCCAGGTTTTAGACAGAGAATCCTATCATAGACAGTATTTAATTGGACACAGTTACTCAGCTAGGTTTAAAGGTGCTGTCGGTCTGTTGTGTTGATCAGCCCCAGGCTGTGAAAGGTCTTGTTTTTTTAATTTTTTTTTCATTACGTGTCTGGGAATTTTTAAGGGAGTGTTTGGACTTGTTTTCAAGTGTTTGCATAGCTGGCAGAACTATTCAAAACATCAAGCGACGTATTCCGCACAGCTTGCTGTTTGCACAAGGTGAAATGAGCAGCTGCCATCCGTCTGGCTGTCAGCGAAGGTACAAGGTCTAACAAGCGATAGAGTTCTCAGAGCAACATTCAACATTCAGATTCCCAACTGTATTCTCTCTTTCACTCAGGTGATGGCAATTTATCCTGCCAACCACACTGTGAAATCACAGCCTCAGGTAGGGTCCTAATACCCATCACACAGGAAGTTAGTTTGTAGGTGGGGTCCTAATACCCGTCACACAGGAAGTTAGTGTGTAGGTGGGGTCCTAATACCCGTCGCACAGGAAGTTAGTTTGTAGGTGGGATTCTAATACCTGATGCACAGGAAGTTAGCTTGTAGAAAGAGCACAATATTTGTCACACAGGATGTTTTTAGTTAAAAAGTTGTTGTGCCGCCAATGAGAGATACAGAATTGGGTTTTTAATAGCCCTGGCACAGGGGAGAGGGGAAATTTAAGCAAAGAGCAGGTTCCAAACTAAGACTTCGCTGCTTCTGAACACACTGACATTGTTTTTAAATTGCACTGTTCACTTTATAAATGTTATTGATCTTGCATTTAATCTCAGCAGTTACTTGCCATCAATTTGTGTGGCAGCTCCTTACTACCCCTGTGTGTTCTCTTTATAGAATTCAAACTGGCTTCAGCTACAGTGTGTGTGTATTTGTTTGTATCCTTTTCCTGGTGCATGCTTGTCTTGGCTGGGTCATTAATGTTTGTTATCTGAGAGTTATCTGAAGCCTGGCGTGACAACTTTTATCACTTCTGAATGTCAGCATCTTGCTGCTTGTTTACACGTCCGCTCTCGTTTACAATGCTATAGCAAGGAGCTGCTGAAGAGGTCCAGGTTCACTTTTTAATTACAGAGCTGTCACTTTAATGAGCTGGAATAAATATTTCAACGTCAGAACCAGTTCTGTACCACATTCTGTCTACAGTACCATGTTAAGCCTGTATAATAAATGCGCTCACTGTTTGTTATTTACAGTTCTGTTTGCATTGCAGCAATGTATAAAGCCCATTCTTTAACTTTTGTATTTGCCTGACAGCTCAACGGTTGCCGTATTATTCAGATAAGACCACAGCAACATTACAGACAGCAGAGGAGACACGCAATCAGACCTGCGCTCAATTCCAATTGCGATCGTGCAATTCAGAATTCATCAGATTCCAGTGGAATTGCAGCTGAACCTCGGCACACCTCTGTAGTTGTAATTACACCACATGCGTGATCAATTACAGTCCAATTACGCAATTATTTCTCATCTGATCGTTATCCTTGTCTTTTCATCCACTTCTGGTGAACCCCATTTGTTTATATCTTATGTTTCCGAATTTGTACCTGTGGTTATTGCTTGGTTATTTAGAATGCATACAGATGTTAATGTGTGTATTATAATTGTAATTACTGCAGCATAATTGGAACTGATTGTAATTGAACAACATAGCATTGTAATTGTAATTGTAATTCTGCTGTAATTGTAATTAGAATGGGCCCTAGGTCTGCTCTGTGGTGCAGAATAATATTTTCTCTGCTCAGTAACCAAACAGAATGCTTCTGTGGTAGTGCAGTTATTAGTATAGTGGAAGAGAGGAATGCCTCGCCACGTCTTGACCATCAAGCAGCTGAAACATTCAATCTTTCTCATTGAATTTTGTAGTTCTGAGTCAATCGCAACCAGAATCTGCCTCCACACACACACACACACACACACACACACACACACACACACACACACACACACACACACACACACAGCTCTGTTGGGTTCCCATTGAAACTGATTCGTGTAAATCCAGCCCACTGTTTAGGACTGGCATTGCATTTGCAATGATTCCTTTTAATGAAGCGTTCATTAGGAGAGAAGAAAGGCAGCGTTGCGTGATTAAGACCCAGGTATCCCAAGGTGCTCAAAGTATGCCAAAAGAAAGAGATAAGCTTTAAAATTGGCATATTTAAAAAGAAGACCTTGACCGCCCATACTAAGACTGCTCAGTCATGTCCCTCCGAAAGCTGTTTGTATTTGTTGTGCTTGAGATATATAAATCTTTGATCCAGCCGAGTAATAAATTACAAACATGAGCCAAACTTCCAAGTACACCCACGGGAATAAGAGATGTTGGCTGCACGGAGTTTCAGTGTCAGGGTAAGATTATGTACATTAATAAAGAGATACTGTTCCACGATAAACCAGCCTGTTACAAATGTTTTAGATAACGTCAAACCATAAAGTGGGCTGTTGTATAAATAATGTACAATGGGTCTCTGTGAGAAGATTTATTGCTGTTCGTCAAGGAATGCCTGTGTAGCAGCTGTTAGTTATGAATGATCCAGCTCAAGCTACTAAGAATAAAACAAAAACATTTGATAAAGTGTGAAGTCAATCTCTTGTCTTCTCTAGATCAAAGCAGGAGCACCTGGATCTAAGCGTTTTCCCAGCTCAGGCACGTACATTAAACTGTAGACAGTGTGAATGATGAGTTAAACAATAAGCAGACCCTTTGATCTTATCTACTAAAACTAGTGCTGGTTAAAGATAATTCCACCATCGTAGTGTCTACGAATAGGCAGAGTCAGCCATTAGAAGCCGTCTTTACAGAGTCAGTAAGCTTTCAGAATGTTCATCCGTAACTTTGTATAAATCAAGCAGACAAGCTTCGGATAATGTCTTCACATTGAACTGATGAGGGCCTTAGCCCAAACACACATCTCATTCCCAGCTTGGCCTTTATGAATGGCATGCAGCCAACACAACTCATAGTGAACTGTGTGCATTGTGATCTAAACTCAATTAAGAGTCAGAGCACAGCTCCCAAATTTCCAGCACAGCAAGCCTGAGCACCCAACCAGAGGGAATTCTGGGGCAAGCGGAATATCACTACGAAGTTCCAGGTTGGACAGCACGATCAAAGCTGCTGGAGGCTGGAGGCCACGACCGGGGCCTGTCTGCTCCCCTGAGGCAGCACAGAGCTGGGGAGGAGAGGAGGTGAGCCACATTGAGAGCGCAGAGAGATCAAACGCAAGTTTTTTTTTTGGCAGACACCTTACCCCTGTTGTAGTGAATCTGTCCGATCTCAGAGTCCTATCCAGGCATAGATCAAAGGGAGCCTTAATTCATCCAGAATGGCTGAGTCGGAACAAGGTTCGTCTGACACGAGGCTGCACTGCCTGAGAGCGCCAGCGGTCAATCGGTCAGTCCAGCCTGCTCACTGGGGGAAGATCCTTACAGATCTCTACAGATGGGAGCCCTTGTGAAGTGGTGCAACATTAATCCACAAGGACGAACAGAACAAAGGGCCAGCTTTCACACAACTCTCTGACATACATTTAAATGCACTGTGAGTTTCGACTGGTCACAGAGGATGTGCAAAACACAATACCCTAATGCTACATTCCAAGATTCGAATAGGGATTTCAGTGCATGGTTAGCAAGAAGGGAAACGCACAGTCAATCTCGAGCATGGGGTTGCTAGCTAGGGCTTTACAGCTTTAATATACAACATGGTATCGACAGTACGACATTATCAGCACGTGCAAACTGCTGGGAAAAAAAACAGCCAATGCATTTTAATTATTCAAAATTGGCCCATTGTGTAAATGGGAAAAACAAGGGACCGGATATGCAAGGGTTTGTCATTGTGATGGAGAGCCTTTGTGATGACTTGTAACCCTTGCCTGGGCTTTGCTCACCCGGGCTGATAGCACTCTTACTGGCGTCCCTCGTTCCGTGGATCGACAAAACTCATATTATGAAATGACCATATCTTTGCAATAGGTATTGCTATATATTAAATAGATTAATGTATAGCTTTTCAATGACTAATACTTTTCTGTAGAAAGAAGGCGGGAGAAATGAATCAACACAGGTCAGGGTTTGCATACTTGTGTTGTAAGACATCCTGCAATGGAAGTAAACAAGTCAAGGTGAGTGGGTGTTAAACAATATAGGAATTAACAGCAAGTGTTACACAACATGTCACATTGAGTTTCAGTGCTTAAAGCATGGGAAGAGGCACTCTCCATTAAGCACAGAGGACTTCTACTATACTCCACTGTTTCTATTCCTCAACTCTACAGGCCACATAACAGAATCGATTCTGGGTCACGTTATTTTTTATTTTTTATTTTTTTAAATGGGTGCTTTTTCAGTTTATTAACTTGCAAAAACACTACTAACACAAATGTTTTATCTAGTAAAGAAATTACAAACAGACTTCCTGTCACTTGCTAAACATGACGACAGCACATCTTTTAAATGGCTTTTGAACAAATGCAACCTGTTTCAGTGATCGACTACATATTAAAATCAACTACAGCACGCATGCGCACAGACACGCAACACGGACATACGTGCACACACGTGTCAGCGGGCTGATGCCTGTGTACCCGTCCCTTCATCACTCATTGTCTGGATGCATCCGTGTGATTGGCCAGGCCCTTGATGTCAGCAGCATGAGGTATGCCAGTGGTATATGGGTTACTCCCAGCAGTCTAAACAAACAGGTCAAGACAAGCCCTGGGGTTTCCTGTTGTTGCTCTGGCTGTCTTCACAAACCCCATGAAATCCTAAGCAATATGTTAGCTATAAATGCACATTCTCCACCGCTGACACACAGCCGAGGGGCTTTCTAACTGACCCCTGAGAGCCACACACTTCAAACCTCTAACTGACCCCTGAGAGCCACACACACTTCAAACAGCACAGATTCACCTGCATGGTTTCACGCGCCTGTGAAAGGGGCCTCTTTAATACATGTTACTCTATGTGCAACAAGGCTCATTTCATGGTACAATAGATAATTACATATTTTATATAAATCGGCCCTCATGGGAAAAGTCTTAATTGATGAATTATTGAATAAATGTAATTTGTCTGAGACCGAAAAAAATGATGTTTGTGATGAAACATGCTTTTTTTTTCTTTTTTAATTCCTCAAACAAACTTTTAAATGAGTTTAAATCTTGGTGGAAAAGGTGCAGATTTACTGAGCTTTCCCTTGCTTCAATCTCAACAGGAGCAAAATAGTTTTAAAAAACAACTTCTGTAGCAAGAGCCTACAGCATTTCCATCCGCTGCAACGAGACATCCTGTACAGTACAGTGCAATGCAACAGCTCACAAACAACACGCTACACAGACAGACAAACAGACAGACAGAGCCAAGGTCTACACATGCAGCCACGAGCAGAGCAGAGCAGAGCAGAGCAGATCTGGAGTTAGTCAGCTAGCAGTCTGGCAGAGGCATGAGAAGCCATCCCTACTGGCTATGAGGGAACAATGAGCCAGCGTGACTCGCTTTGGGATTATGTTTGTCAGCTGCGTCTGTTTGTAAAGAGCTGTCTTTTCGGAAGTCAGTGTGATGGTGTGTTCAAACTGTCATGAGGTCACACGCTGTCTTTCTGAAGAAGTGTGTTGACATAACCATTCCTTTGAGGAAAATATGAAACAGTGCGAAGTTCTGGTCTGCCCTTTACCCTACTGGAAACTCTAGCCTTGGCCCCGCATGTCTGGAATTGGAACACACACACAAAGCTGGTTTACCCCAGACATACTGTATAGAACCATGTGCATAGCTCTGCATTTGATTACCAGCAATGGGTTTTCTGAACCAATGCAAACTCGCACTGTTTTATTAAAGGGGTTGAATGGTCCATTCAGCTCATACTCTACAGCACTCCAATTATCAGAGGATAATCAGCCTTGTAGAACACACTCTGATTGGCCGAGGTGCTGAAACTCTGTATAACAGGGAAATCACCTCTTGTTCTGATCTTTTTATGTGTAACCACTTACAGAAACTTTAGTTCTGGACACTCCTGTTCATGCCAACTGACCCTATATGGTCGGGACAGTCCCAATTTCATAGAAAAAGTCTTGCTTCCCAATGCATAGGAAGAAAGTCCCAATATTTACACACAGAATTTTTTTTATTTTTTATTCTGTACAGTAGAATTGGTGAAAACCACACGCGGCTGACACACCTGCTGATCACTGACTTATACAAAGATAAGAACACTTCATTGTCTATTTTTACTGTCATGACGGTCATGTCGTGTTGAGTTGGGGGTGATATGTCTATTATATGATAATGAGTGTTTTTTGCATATGACCCCCCCCCCCCCCCCCCCCCCCTGGAGACGAGGGTCCTGCTGAACAGTTTCCAAAAGTTGGCAAGCATGCACTCTTAATAACCATGGCAATCGCATACCTTGAATTCTGCATCCCTGTTACCCAACAGTACATATCAGTCATACAGAACAGCTGTATTTATAACATTGTTTATTAGGAATGGCATTATAAAAGCTTACATAAAAGTATGATAAAGCAAAGTATGGTAAAGCATTGAGGAGCATTGTGATATACTAGGGCAGAAAGCATTCCAGCATAGGGAAATAGTGCAATTGAATAGTAAAAAGCCGAATCAGTAAATCATTTGAACTGGAAAAGTGCTTTATTGTTCACATGGAAAGGACCTTTTTTTTTACAGCAGCCTGTTGATGTCCCACAAGTTGTTGATGAGGGCAAAGAGATGAAACCTCAGCAGCTTCACGTAACCCAACCTCAGATAGCGAGGCCGCGGTGGAGCGCCAGGCACAATGCAGGAGAACAAGGTGACACCTTTGCAGATTTATTCACTGTTAACAACCAGCTTCAAATGAACCAATGCCGTGGGTTTGCATGTTAGTGGTTATCTTATAGACCTTAACCTATTTATGAACCAATCAAAAGGCATCCTAAGCTGCTCAGTAAACACTAGATCCCTGCTTGGTGATTATCAGATAGAATAAATCATGCATTGGAAATGGGGTTTAATGTGTTTAATGGCACAAAGAGTTACAGGAAACTAAACAAAAAGATCTCACTGTTTGAGGTCTTGGACTATACCGGTGGACACCTTCCAACACCTTGTAGCCTCCAAGAACAGACATTACTAGAGATGCATTTCTTTTGCCAGACAGCAGTGTGGTTTAGACCTTAACCTCACTACAATTTTAAATATTTATATAATGTGATATTATAAGCCAAAGTGTTTAAAGGCAAGATCCAGGTGTGAATGGGCAGAGATTGGAGGGAGCCTGTGTCTGACAGCAGGAACAGGGAGCATCGCTGTGCTTGTGGTTCTGAATCTCTGGCTTGCGGCTTTTGTTTTTTTGCTTTATTGCTGTCGACAGGTAGTTAATCATCCCATTCCAGGTGCAGTGACAGCAGTACGTTCCCCATTGCGCTCTTTGAAGTCTTAAATTAGAGAGAGACTTTATATCAGCAGTTTTTTTTAAATATTTCATTCATTGCTTGCTTAGCATGTTACCGTGCGTGTTGAGAGCACCCCTTTATTTGTAATTTGCCGTCCTTACTACACTCTACAGCAAACACAAGAGGCTATTAAAGATATATGCGGACAATGAAGAGGACGCAGGGTGTCTGTAAGCTGCAGTGAAAGTATAGTCCGCTGTTCTGCTGATCGTGTAAGTTCAGTTCAGCTGCATTGTAACCTCCGCTCTGTGACTAGTGATCAGTTTCCATAACTCTTAACTATAGCACAACCCGTTACAGCAATGTCATTTGAGAAAGTGGGGTCTGTTTTAAATAAATAAACAGTGTCAGGTATAAGAAATTCTCAAAGATGAAAATTTGTAGGCATTTTGTTTCTGGTTCACTTTAATTTTGGAAGCATTTAGGATTTGGTATTCTAAATCCTACCACAAGCTTTCATTTAATTTGAGGTGATAAGAATACAGACTGGCGTCCGCAAATAGCCAGTGATGCAATCCAGTGGGGGGGGGGGGGGTTAGTTATTCTACAAGAATGTGTGAGTCAGCCAGACACTCCGCTCAGCACAGGTCAGGGGGTCAAACCTGATCCTCCCGCTAAATTTAACCCAGCTGTACAGCCATTTGTCCCATTTCAGGAGGATTACACTATGTAACACAATTTTTGTTCCTGGGTAGTAAGTGTTATTTCCTAATTGCTTAAGCCTCAAAAGTATAGAAAAGTATTCAAAATACTGTGGGAAAACTGTTTCCACTGTTTCCAATGGGAAAACGGGCAAATGTGTATCTTTTCGTTCACATAAAGTCAGAAAAAAACAACATATGAATCCAAATTAACATGAATTTATACTAAAGTAATACAAAAATGACTACAAAAGATTTACAAGTGAGTAGTTTTTCAAGATTTTCGATTATACTGTAAATAGTCATTTTTGTATTACTTTAGTATAAATACATGTTAATTTGGATTCATATGTTGTTTTTTTCTGACTTTATGTGAACGAAAAGATACACATTTGCCTGTTTTCCCATTGGAAATAGTGATATTTTGAAATATCACTGTCCTGGTCACAAAAGCAAAGTTTGTGGGGAATAATAGCCATTTTCTATACTTTTGAGGCATAAGCAATTAGAAAATAACACTTACTACCCAGGAACCAAAAAATTAAAAAAATTTGTTACACGGTGGGTATCTATTAGTACACTGCTTAATAACTCAATGTGTGTGTTATATATATATATATATATATATATATATATATATATATATATATATATATATATATATAATTTTAATGAATGTGTAATACCATTACTGTGGGCCTGATTCATTAAACTTTTAAGGACTGTTATTTGAAAAATAAACTTCTACCCATCTTTAAAAAACAGTTGAACAATAGGTTGTGAAACTCACTGTAATTAATCAAGCATTCGTGTGATGGAAGATAGAGCGCACCGTCCCACAGATTACAAGTCATAATTGTTTCATACTTCTATCCAGCTTTCCTTTGCTGTGTTCACTATAAGAAATAAGTTGGGATATTTAGTCCTACAGCATGAGAGACAAGGAGGTGTATTCATAAAGCCTGGCTCATTGTAGGGAGCAGCAGATACAGTTACTTGCACACACTAAGACTATGAATGCGACCAAAGGGGAAAGTTTTATGCTTAATATGAGTCACCCAACCCTAAAGAAAACGATTCTCATAAACCTGTAGCTCGGGGCATCGCTAGCTCACCCCTCAGCCATAACATCCTCGTTCCAGAACACCGGCTAGAAGGGATCCCACAAACCACAGACTCAGACAGTCAGCAAACACTGTCTGGGGTGGTGAGTGGTGGTGGGGAGGGGTCTGGGTTATGTGTGGTGTGCGTCTTTGGGGAGGGGTCTGGGCTGTGTGTAGTGTGCGTCGGTGGGAGGAGTCTGGGCTGTGTGTGATGTGCGTCAGTGGGAGGAGTCTGGGCTGTGCTCTCACGGCTGTGTGTAGTGTGCGTCGGTGGGAGGAGTCTGGGCTGTGTTCTCACGGCTGTGTGTGATGTGCGTCGGTGGGAGGAGTCTGGGCTGTGTTCTCACGGCTGTGTGTGGTGTGCGTCGGTGGGAGGAGTCTGGGCTGTGTTCTCACGGCTGTGTGTGATGTGCGTCGGTGGGAGGAGTCTGGGCTGTGTTCTCACGGATGTGTGTGATGTGCGTCGGTGGGAGGAGTCTGGGCTGTGTTCTCACGGCTGTGTGTGATGTGCGTCGGTGGGAGGAGTCTGGGCTGTGTGTGATGTGCGTCAGTGGGAGGAGTCTGGGCTGTGCTCTCACGGCTGTGTGATGTGCGTCGGTGGGAGGAGTCTGGGCTGTGTTCTCACGGCTGTGTGTGATGTGCGTCGGTGGGAGGAGTCTGGGCTGTGTTCTCACGGCTGTGTGTGATGTGCGTCGGTGGGAGGAGTCTGGGCTGTGTTCTCACGGCTGTGTGTGATGTGCGTCGGTGGGAGGAGTCTGGGCTGTGTTCTCACGGCTGTGTGTGATGTGCGTCGGTGGGAGGAGTCTGGGCTGTGTTCTCACGGATGTGTGTGATGTGCGTCGGTGGGAGGAGTCTGGGCTGTGTTCTCACGGCTGTGTGTGATGTGCGTCGGTGGGAGGAGTCTGGGCTGTGTGTGATGTGCGTCAGTGGGAGGAGTCTGGGCTGTGCTCTCACGGCTGTGTGATGTGCGTCGGTGGGAGGAGTCTGGGCTGTGTTCTCACGGCTGTGTGTGATGTGCGTCGGTGGGAGGAGTCTGGGCTGTGTTCTCACGGCTGTGTGTGATGTGCGTCGGTGGGAGGAGTCTGGGCTGTGTTCTCACGGCTGTGTGTGGTGTGCGTCGGTGGGAGGAGTCTGGGCTGTGTTCTCACGGCTGTGTGTGGTGTGCGTTGTTGGGAGGAGTCTGGGCTGTGTGTGATGTGCGTCAGTGGGAGGAGTCTGGGCTGTGTTCTCACGGATGTGTGTGGTGTGCGTTGTTGGGAGGAGTCTGGGCTGTGTGTGATGTGCGTCAGTGGGAGGAGTCTGGGCTGTGTTCACACGGCTGTGTGTGGTGTGCGTTGTTGGGAGGAGTCTGGGCTGTGTGTGATGTGCGTCAGTGGGAGGAGTCTGGGCTGTGTTCTCACGGATGTGTGTGATGTGCGTCGGTGGGAGGAGTCTGGGCTGTGTTCTCACGGCTGTGTGTGATGTGCGTCGGTGGGAGGAGTCGGGTGAGTCTTTAGGGAGGGGTCTGGGCTGTGTGTGGTGTGCGTCGGTGGGAGGAGTCTGGGCTGTGTGTGATGTGCGTCAGTGGGAGGAGTCTGGGCTGTGCTCTCACGGCTGTGTGTGATGTGCGTCGGTGGGAGGAGTCTGGGCTGTGTTCTCACGGCTGTGTGTGGTGTGCGTCGGTGGGAGGAGTCTGGGCTGTGTTCTCACGGCTGTGTGTGATGTGCGTCGGTGGGAGGAGTCTGGGCTGTGTTCTCACGGCTGTGTGTGGTGTGCGTCGGTGGGAGGAGTCTGGGCTGTGTTCTCACGGCTGTGTGTGGTGTGCGTCGGTGGGAGGAGTCTGGGCTGTGTTCTCACGGCTGTGTGTGATGTGCGTCGGTGGGAGGAGTCTGGGCTGTGCTCTCACGGCTGTGTGTGGTGTGCGTCGGTGGGAGGAGTCTGGGCTGTGTTCTCACGGCTGTGTGTGGTGTGCGTCGGTGGGAGGAGTCTGGGCTGTGTTCTCACGGCTGTGTGTGGTGTGCGTCGGTGGGAGGAGTCTGGGCTGTGTTCTCACTGCTGTGTGTGGTGTGCTTCGGTGGGAGGAGTCTGGGCTGTGTTCTCACGGCTGTGTGTGATGTGCGTCGGTGGGAGGAGTCTGGGCTGTGTTCTCACTGCTGTGTGTGGTGTGCGTCGGTGGGAGGAGTCTGGGCTGTGTTCACACGGCTGTGTGTGGTGTGCGTTGTTGGGAGGAGTCTGGGCTGTGTGTGATGTGCGTCAGTGGGAGGAGTCTGGGCTGTGTTCTCACGGATGTGTGTGGTGTGCGTTGTTGGGAGGAGTCTGGGCTGTGTGTGATGTGCGTCAGTGGGAGGAGTCTGGGCTGTGTTCACACGGCTGTGTGTGGTGTGCGTTGTTGGGAGGAGTCTGGGCTGTGTGTGATGTGCGTCAGTGGGAGGAGTCTGGGCTGTGTTCTCACGGATGTGTGTGATGTGCGTCGGTGGGAGGAGTCTGGGCTGTGTTCTCACGGCTGTGTGTGATGTGCGTCGGTGGGAGGAGTCGGGTGAGTCTTTAGGGAGGGGTCTGGGCTGTGTGTAGTGTGCGTCGGTGGGAGGAGTCTGGGCTGTGTGTGATGTGCGTCGGTGGGAGGAGTCTGGGCTGTGTTCTCACGGCTGTGTGTGATGTGCGTCGGTGGGAGGAGTCTGGGCTGTGCTCTCACGGCTGTGTGTGGTGTGCGTCGGTGGGAGGAGTCTGGGCTGTGTTCTCACGGCTGTGTGTGATGTGCGTCGGTGGGAGGAGTCTGGGCTGTGCTCTCACGGCTGTGTGTGGTGTGCGTCGGTGGGAGGAGTCTGGGCTGTGTTCTCACTGCTGTGTGTGGTGTGCTTCGGTGGGAGGAGTCTGGGCTGTGTTCTCACGGCTGTGTGTGATGTGCGTCGGTGGGAGGAGTCTGGGCTGTGTTCTCACTGCTGTGTGTGGTGTGCTTCGGTGGGAGGAGTCTGGGCTGTGTTCACACGGCTGTGTGTGGTGTGCGTTGTTGGGAGGAGTCTGGGCTGTGTGTGATGTGCGTCAGTGGGAGGAGTCTGGGCTGTGTTCTCACAGATGTGTGTGGTGTGCGTTGTTGGGAGGAGTCTGGGCTGTGTGTGATGTGCGTCAGTGGGAGGAGTCTGGGCTGTGTTCTCACGGCTGTGTGTGGTGTGCGTTGTTGGGAGGAGTCTGGGCTGTGTGTGATGTGCGTCAGTGGGAGGAGTCTGGGCTGTGTTCTCACGGATGTGTGTGATGTGCGTCGGTGGGAGGAGTCTGGGCTGTGTTCTCACGGCTGTGTGTGATGTGCGTCGGTGGGAGGAGTCGGGTGAGTCTTTAGGGAGGGGTCTGGGCTGTGTGTAGTGTGCGTCGGTGGGAGGAGTCTGGGCTGTGCTCTCACGGCTGTGTGTGATGTGCGTCGGTGGGAGGAGTCTGGGCTGTGCTCTCACGGCTGTGTGTAGTGTGCGTCGGTGGGAGGAGTCTGGGCTGTGTTCTCACGGCTGTGTGTGATGTGCGTCGGTGGGAGGAGTCTGGGCTGTGTTCTCATGGATGTGTGTGATGTGCGTCGGTGGGCAAGAGTCTGGGCTGTGTTCTCACGGCTGTGTGTGATGTGTGTCTGTGGGGTCTTGCCGCTAGTGACCAGGGCAGAGAGTTGCAATAGCTAGCCTCCTGCAGCAGCAGCTCGGATGGCCTGATCCTAGAAACTTGCCATCATTGGCCTGGGTATTCTGGGCAGGGAGATCTCTGATAAACACCAGGGGCTGCAGTCCAGTCCAGTCAGTTAGGGTGTTGTTGGAATAAGGCTCTAGGCTGGTGTTAAACTAAGACCCATTAAACACCAGGCAATCTGAAAGGTATTTTCACCTAGCAGCTCCTGTTCCATGGGCTTTAAAGGTTCTGAGATTAAAGATTGCATCGCACCAACTGATGTCAAAAAAGGCAGAAGAATAAAAAAAAAATTTTATCCCAGTATTTTTATTCCAGTTTTCATCCTTGTCTCTGTCTTTCAAAGGGTTTAACCCTTTACATCAGAAAAATGCCATTCCAGCCCCTTTACAGTGAGGACCCCCAGGGCAGAAAGCTGCGTATTACTGTTCTCTCTATAAAAAAAACACATCCAGCCGAAAACATTTCACATGTACACTTAGAAGAGCAGACCAGACACAGAAAAAACAGATTGAATCAAGAAAAGTCAAGTTACATTGAAACAAGGGTAATATCTGTAAAGATGTATTATTAGTTAAACAACACACATCTGGAGCAATTTTCATCCTGATTTGTATTTCAACCTGAATATGACATTGAGGTCCTTCTTAATAACCTAGAAGTAATTGAAATATTATGTGAACCAGCATATCATTTTTCCAGTCGCTGGCTTCGTCCCTTTGTAATCAAACCTGCTTATTATTGAATCCATATTTAAAAGAGTACAGTGGCGAATGCCAAGCGAGGAGATGTTAGACCCAAGCGCTCTGAAATCCAGCTTGGCTGTGTGCTTTCAAGAGATATCGATATCATTAAGTACTCGACAAGCTTCCAAAAGCTTATTCAATTTAATAGAGATTGGAAAGGAACTTCAAACCGTGGAAGCTTTGATGCTTCAGATCTGGGGTAATTGCTACCTGATAAGAGAGACAGCTGGCTCTCGCTTTCTTTTGATCAATTTGAACCAACAGCCTCTGGTCATGTGGTGTTTTGCAGGAAGTCGCTTTGGAACTGACTAAAAGTGATTGAACATTCCTGTGGAAATGCCAGAGCTTGCTAATGGAAAGCATGCGGGGAATTCAGAAGTGAGCAGCAAAATAATCACAGGAAACTTTTTTTCATTTTGTTTGTTATTTTTTTATTTATCAGAAGTGGAATTTGATGGGCTTTTCCTGAGCTCAGTACCCCAGGAAATACTGGCATGCAAGCACTGATGAGTAGGAGTGGCACTCAAAGACTTCTGAATCATTCCTTTTGCATTAAACTGTGGGGGCTGTTCTACAGGGTTCGATCAGTCGGATCAAGCATGGATTTTTTTCAGAACATGCACATGATGAACCCAACAGGGAAAAGATTAGCATGCCGGATCAGCATTCACATACCCGTGCAAATACCCCAACACTCAGCTCTGATGCACACTTTATCCCAGCCTCTACCAGAGCCCATGGGTTGCTTTTGACTCCTCTATACCCTCAAACGCTGGTCTCCCAGGATGTGTCTTGATGTCATGCTGTAGCTATTCCACCTTCCTCCCCACAGGCACACACTCACCCTGCACATCCCCAACCTTACCTGTTATAATTAATGGCGTTGGAAAGGGCCGTTCTAATACCCTGTGATTAAACTGGGATCAGATCCTTACTTCCACACACCCCACTTTCTTTCCCCAACATCATAATTAGAACATTGCTAATTATCATCTACCACGACTCTTCACTAAGGGTATCGGCACACCACCTATAATGCCACGTTCCCCATCCACGCCACAGAGCCAGTCTGTAAAACTATCTCCTTTCATTCAGACTGGATTCAGGGAGCCTCAAGTGAGACCCTACAGCACACATACAGCATGTGCACAAACATTTACCTTGCAGGAAATCAGCAGCCAGACCCAGCTGTACAGGAGGTCCTGCCACACTGCTGGTCTGCGATAGAAGCTAGACAACTCAATGATCAATTGCACAATAAACCGTTCTTCAAAGGGGCCTGTGCATGGCCACTTACTCAATCCAGACAACTGGATACTTCAGAGCATTTTATTGTCAGAGAGCTTATTGTAAGGGTCCTGAACGGCACAGTCAGAGGTAAGGAACATTCAGAGAAAGAAGCACAAAGAAAGAAACCATGCTAGTCACAGTCAGGGCAGCTGACAGGGCAGATTCTTCTTCTAGTATTGTATCCCTCTGCAGTGCTGGCAAAATCCCACAGTAAGCTGTAGTTCAAATTCACAGTCCAATTCACAAGTTGCACCAGCTGGTGTTTTGAGAAGATACTTGCCTGTCCTTCAAGGTGAGTAGAATCACCTTGTAAAAGATAAGCTATGCTTTGCATTGACAATATGCACAATCTGTCAGAGAGATGTATTCCAACACACACTGGTGTGGGATCAAGATGAACTGATACACTCTGCAGTTTGCAAACATAGCATTGGGGTTTCAATCAGATCACCATGGTAACAAATTGATGACAGAGACAGGAGGCAGCAATCAAGGCACAGCTATTAAACACTGCAGCCCTCAATTCCCCCATTCCACCGCTGTACTAAATCATTAATATTGAACTTCATCGAACGTCCTTCCAGACCACACGGTAGTTTTTTTTTTGTTGTTGTTTTTTTTAAATGGTGCTTAATATTGCAAACTGTTTACAAAAAAAAAAAGTCAGTGTAAAAGTTTCAAAGTATGCTGTGTTTTTTTCTTCACTAGAAAGTTCTGTGGAGCACTGCCCTTAAAACTGAAAGCAAAATATTCAGTCACTCCAGGATTACGCGGAAACAAAAGTGTACGGATATTTTGTTTACATGTTTTATGCCTTCAAAATTTCAAATTCTGCGAGAATGTATGCAATATTAAATCAACCTATTTTTATTACTGTAGTAGCTAGCAACTGTGTTCATAGAAAAAGAGTCATTTAAAAGGGTAACGATGCTAGACTATTTGAAACAAGTCTAGAATCTTTACTTTTTGGAAAAGCCTACAGCCACAAAAACAAAACAAAACAAAGAAACAAAAAAAACACGTTTTCAGCCAAAAATGCGGTGACTCATTTCAAACATGTCACAACAACTGTATGTTGTTTTTGTTATTAAGATGCTGAGTAGACCGTTTTCTGTAGTTTTGTCGACTGACTACTGGTACTTTCATCTGATTTCAGAAGATGTTTTTTATTTTTTAGATGGTTATCAACACAGGCCGTGGCACAGAAGGCAAAACATATATATATATACACACACACACACACACACACACACACAACCGTGTTTTGCAAATATATTTTTTGACGAATAGTTTCTGTCAGCACTTTTTGTAACTAAAAATATATCCATTAGTAACGTCTTGCAGAACTCGGGTTCAAAACAGTGTCATAGCAACAGTTAAAATACAGTTACCATACAGATACAAGATATGAGTCAACGCAAAACGATGCGCAGGACAACAGTTAATGCGAGGGATTATTAATTATGCTTAATCCTGGACTGAATATTATTGGGGAGAGCCGAGTTACACATCTTTATAACTGATTACAATTAATGTTCGGTTACTGAAACGGCCCTGGCGCGTTTATACTTTCATCCTGTTGCTAACAGGCCATCTTTAGGGTACAAATGCCTGACAAGCCAACACAACGGCCTGCTTCAATGTCACTACAAATAGTGGATGTTACAGGCCTCCATTCCTAAATGAAAACCACACACAAACATTTGCTTGTACCTTGTAATTAGCGAATCACCTCTACAGCACCTGTCACTCAATTACTTCACAATCAAGAACCCATTACCCTATCAACAATGAACACATTTCAATTATATGAAGGTCTCACTAATGCATTCCCCTTGAAACAGGGGGGGTTACCTGTATATAACATCAACACCAGTTTGTTTTGCGCAGCTACAGAAAGGAATCTATTGGATTAAATTGATGTTTAGTGAGTTTGGTCTAATTCAGTGCTGCACTCTTGCAATTAGAAACTGCTCCTTGTTAACAACCCCCATTCACCAATGACTTCCAGGAACTAGATCCGGATATCCAAGGGGCTTTCCCATTCCCTCCTCCTGGGGCACCGCATTGTGTAAGCCCCTCACTGCCTAATCTTTTTGGAGATAAGGAGATTGCTTTGAACATTCAATTGTATTGCTAATCCGCTGATTAAAGATGGAAAAAAAAAAATCACTCTCGTCTACCTGCACTTTCTTTCAGCAAGACTGTACTGAGGAGCTTTGATCCATACTTACTGTGAGGTAAATCCACGCTGCTATAGCTGTGCAATTAACGTCACCGCTCTTTCCTAAACTGTGTCTGGCTGGGGGGGGTGTGTTTTTTTTTTTTTTTGGTTTGTTTTTTATTTTTACCAAAACTGCTGATATTACAACGCCACTGAGAAACAAGATAGGGGCACTAAAACCCACCTTAAATGTTTCTAGGTTTGCAACATTACAGAAGTGTGTTTTTTTTGGTTCAGAAACATCCGATAAATAAATAGACCTGTTTTTGGTATGCTGCAGCAAGTGCTTTTCACCAAAACCAGGATTAATAATTTTGTTGTTGTTGGCAGGAATAGATAACATCTCGGGCGTCTCTTCAATTTAGCATTGCCTGAATGCAGCCTCGACCAGCATGCTGCTGAAGGGCGCCCCAAGTCGGGTAGGGCAGCTTCCTGCTTGACCCCACTCAATCTGGGTTTGGTTTTTCAATTGAATTTCTTCCAGAAGAAGAGACCCAAGATTCATGGGGGCTACATTTAGTTGTTGGAGAGGGATTAATTTTCATTCTGCCCTGCAGAGATTTTAACTTTGATCTCCAGTACTGTGCAGTCTGGCAGGGCAGAGTGGGTAGTTGATCCTGCTCGGACATTCCAGAACACTGGGGTGAATCCGGACATTCCAGCAGGGGTGGAACACTGGGGTAAAACTGCTTAGCTTGCGCTTAAACGCAGCCTGTGTGTGTGCGTTTGCTTACCTACCCTGGTTCGGTCCTTTTCATATCCCTCTTGTGTGCTTTGCATTCCTAAGCATCTGCTAACTAGCTCAGTTGGAAGCGCTTACACAATAGAACAGAGTCAAGATTCAGCCTCGCGACTATCTAGGGCTAGCATAGAGCTGTGCATGCATGTGTACAGCGAAGTCAAACAAAACACAAAACAGACTCCAATTCAAAATCCTTTGTTTTATTTGGCGACCCAATGTGGCTCTAAAATGAATAAACAAACAGAAAAAAAAAAAAAAACACTAAATAAATTAGACCCATTTCAAACACATCACATTTGTTTCAGTCAAACTTCTACTGCAAATACATTTCTTTTGTTACATTCAGATCATCCAGAAATACCTGTTTTCATACTTGCAGGAATGATTTAGCACACAGACACCCACTTGGATTTGCAGAGCGCTGCTTCCAAAGTGTCCCTGCTTGCATTAGATGTTAAAGGCCAACAGATGTATTCTCACCCCACCCCCACCCCAACTATAACCCCCTTACCGGATCTCTGTTGGAATCTACATTTCAAAATAACCTTTACATAAAAACAGATCTATCGCTTTCCAAACCAATAAATAAACAGGCTCTTTACACAGCATGGATGGCATTTCCAAATATTTACAAAACTCAAAAAAAGTACAAAAAGGCAATTCAGCTTCCAGTGAAAGCACGTGAACATTGTTCCCCGATTGGTAAAGGCACTGGAAACAGGGTATCTAACCGGGCCCCTGCAGTCCACGCAGCTGAGAAGAGAGCACACCCAGTATTGATGCATGCATTCCTGTACACATTTGGGTTGCCCTGTTCACATTTTCCAGTGCTAGATTTTCATCAATAACATTTTCAGTAGTACAATTACTTTCCGGTACTAGAAATCTTTGGTGGGATTTCTGCCCCGGTCACACTTTGCACATTATTACCAGACACATTATAACGCTGAACCCTATCAGCTTCTCCTTTGATCAAACATTACACAACCTACCAAGATCCACCAGCAATCGTTATAATCACCCCACCCCGCCCTGCCCTGCCAGTTAGATTTACATGAGAGGACAGCATCTCCGACATCTGCTCCTCCACTGCAAGTTTATAGCTGGGCTCATTAAAACACTTTCATGCGAAAGGAAGCAAGTTCAATGACGTTTCGACTGAAGAGGTCTCTCAGTGCTGGTCATGGAATGTACTTTTCCCTTCAGTATTTCTAACTCTAGCGCTGCAGTGTTCTATAGCTATGGATGACACAACAGTACTTTTGTTCGTTCCTTCTTTACATTTTCTAAGCCTTCCCCTCTCAGTCTCAACACCTTCCCAAGTCTTTCTAAAGAACCCCTCTCTAACAACAAAATAATTACATATATTAGTGCCATGCAAATTGATTAGAACACCCAAGATTTATCCTTTCTATACCGACCTGCATGAAAACCTCTGTGTGAGGATTTCAGCTTTTGCTCATTGAATCAGTGATCTAGAAACAACAAGCACCCATGTGTGAAAACAGACCACTCTGTGCTTTAAATTAGGCATCTTAAAAACAACTTCTAAAAAAAGCCTCCTGCATTTTACTATTTGTGGCAATGTGTTTCTTTTCTCTTATTTTAGATGAATTCCATGTGTATCATAAATGTATTAAATTTGACAAATCACTGAATTAGCCTAGTTTGATCTCCTATGCACAGCAGTGGGGTGTTGTAATAAATTTGCACACTGCTGTTTATTGAACCAGCTGAAGAAACTCCAGGCGTCTCCTCTGCAGTGCACTCTGCTTGTACTCTTCCAGTTAGTCCCACATGCAGGAAAACATTTTTTAAAAACAAGCCTAATTTACTCAGTTAAATTGTACAGTGTCTCACTGCTGGGTGCTCAGGTAGTATAGGGTAAAGGCAGATAGTATATGAACTACTTCAACAGAGAAGCCTTGATAAAGCATACCCAGCATAGACAAGCCAATCCGACACCCCTTGAGATTCCAAAGAGTAAATCTCTACAGGCTGTCACTAAAACAAGCCCCATTCACCAAACACGAAAAAACAAACCTTTTTGTTTTTTAAACCCCTATTAACAAAAAAAAAAACCCACACACACTGTCCAGGACCAGCCTGGCTGGTATCAAGTCAGGATACAGCATTCCTTGCTACGTTAAGGGGCAAAGCAAAGATCTCTTTTCTTTACAAAACCAGCTTGGTGGTTCTTTAGTTGGTGCGTTATTTTTTCTGGCAAGTCTCAGCTAATCTTGCCGCGGATCTCCATGGCCCGTTTGTAGACCTCCGTGACGTTCTCGCAGTCTGTGAGCGAGAAGGCGCTGTCGCCCACCCTCTCCTCGTAGCAGCGCATGTTCCAGAGGTGGGGCCGCCCCCTCTCGCTCTCATCCAGTCCCAGGAGGTTGTCGGCAGAGACGCAGCCTCGCATGGTCCGAACCCCGCAGACGCTCACTGGACCTGCCTCTTGCTTCGGCAGCTCCAGTCGGTCAAGGATGCGGTCCTCGCTGATCGCGCCGGAGGGACGGTTTCGGATGGAAGAGCCACACTCCAACACCGCCAGTTCGTCCAAGGAGCCGAACTCGCTCTGAGAGCCAGAAGAGAACTTCCCGTTCCTCTTCAGGATGCCCTTGCGGAGGTGGGAAGAGGCCTCGGGAGGAGGCGTGATCGGGGAGGCCAGATTCCTGGAGGAGTCGCTCCTCTCTGGGGAAGAGTAGTAGCCGGACTCTCGCTTCACAGGCTTCTTCAGGATGCCTTTCCTGGGAGCGGCCGGGTTTACTGGAGAGGCCGGAGGAGTTGGGGGTGACATTTCGGAGTCGGAAAAGGGGTCTTCCATTTTGGCATCTTCCATTTTGACGGGGTCGACAGCAGGAGCAGCCTGTGTTTTCTGCCTGAAGCTTCCCCTCTTTTTCAGGATCCCTTTGGGCTGTTTGTCGGTGCAGGAACTCTCGTCCTGCAGAGTCTGGGACACATCGTTCGCCTTGCGGGATTTCCTCACCGAGCGCTGGCGTACCACTACGCCCCCCTGTGGCCTCAGCAGGCAGCGCACCTTGGAGCCGTTTTCGAAGAGAGGGCGAGACGTGCGACGCAGCCAGTCAGCGATGCCCGCCAGGCCTCCTGCAGAATCCGAGACATCGGCAGCCTCCACGGAGGCATGCTTCGCTGATTCCAAAGTCTCGCCCACACCCAGCAGGGGGCAGAGGTACCCCCAGTTCAGCCACCAGTGCCCAGCCACGTCCTCTACCGTGGCACGCCGCTCCGGGTTTACCATCAGCATCCAGCGAATCAAGCCAGAAGCATCTGTAGAAAAACAGAACAAACTTAGAGATATTCTGGCAAGGCAGACTGGTGTTGCAATGTGACAAGTGAAGCCAGGTGACGATACAGTGAGAGGCAGTCAAGACTCTGAAAAAATGGAGCAAAACAGCGACAACGGTCTGGCTGTCTTACCAGAGTGTTTGGCCGGCTCGCGGTACTGCCCGCTGGTGATCTGCTTCACCAGGTTCTTGTAGTCGTGTCCGTCGAAGGGCATGGCGCCGTGGACCAGCGTGTAGAGCAGGACCCCCAGGGACCAGCTGTCCACCTCCGGCCCGCGGTACGGCTGGCCCGTCACGATCTCCGGGGAGGCGTACAGGGGGCTGCCGCAGAACGTCTGCAGGTACTCGTCACGGTGGTACAGGTTGGAGAGCCCGAAATCTGCAATCTGCAAAATGAAACTCAATCAGAGACATCCTGACAGTCATGTCACACCCTGTATGGGAATCCAGTACTTAAGAGGTGGAGGGTGTGACCAATCAGGAAGTATCCCTGTTTTTTTACTGTCAGAAATAAACCCAAATCTGAATTTAAATGAGTCTCAGACAATGAAAAGCTAGCAGATGAGCAGGAGATCGGGCATTCAAAACATACCGCAAGTGAGCACGCTGTACTGCATGGAAAACACACAAGAATTACAAAGAGACTGCTGCTCAGGAATGCAGCATGAAACAGTGGAAGGAAGCACGCGTGGGTGTGTTCAACAGCAATTGCTCGCTCTCCAAGACAGCAGATGCAATCTGCATTATGCGCGACCAGGACTAAATCTATATGAAAGAAAGTGAGATTACAGGAACATCTGCTCAGTGAAGAGGGCAGTCGTGCGTGCCAAGCAGGATGGGTGGCTTTCTTTTTTTAAAATCAATCAGTTTATAACCACTTGTTCCGGGAGCTACACCTGAATGGCCATCAAGCAAACAGAGACCTGGAATGTTTTGGGTGTGGATCTTGAATTACCGAGAAGCAGGTTAGGTGCCTGGGATCTCTGCCAAGAAACGACACTGCCTGCAACATATGGGCATACTGGAGCCATCACATTGAGTGGAGTTACCATTTTCAGATCTTTATACTGGTTTGCAATGTTAAATAGTTATGCTTAACAGCCACTCTGAAAATGGAAACGCCTCAAAGTGACAAAAACCATTAGAGTTCTCACTGACTGTGTATCCTTTGCTGGCCAAAATAAGATCACTTAGTAAATCTTATCTTGCAAAGCAGTGGCTCTTTCTTAGGCACAAAACGTAACACAAGCAGAATGCTTCCCATACATGCCCACATTGTAAAAGGCTCACTAGATGAATTTATTAGCTTTTAGTACCGTTGAGGAATGTTTATTGGGGCAATGAAGCAGTTCACCTGCCTGACAGACGCCTCGCAGTATCAGACAGGTTCAATCAGTACTGAAAGGGCAGGTTTCTGCGAATGAGCCAGCTGTCCGGAGTTGATGTTAAACCTCAGAGCGGTTTCAAAGGGTTGCTGTTCATGCAGGTCGGACCAGTAAAGAAAACTGATGCAACACAAAGGCTTTCCCACCAAAGCTCACCTTGATATTCCCATTCCCGTCAAGGAGAATGTTTTCCAGCTTCAGATCCCGATGCACAATTCCATTCTACAAAAATAAAAACAAAAAGGAGATTAGTATTGTCTCAATTTCTGAATAACCTGGAACTACCACTGAATACCAGATAGATAACCACGTACACAGCAACACAGTACAGGCATCCACACTGGCCAGCTTTGTGAGGTGCCCTAGCACTGGACAGGGGGGCTCTTCCTGTGCACAGTGAAGCACGCTAGATTCAGGTCTTCCAGGACCCTAACATGTTATTTTCCCCAGAACAGCTCTGGTGAATGCCAGCCTGTCCGAGTTGCTTGAAGAGCGCTGAGGAAGGATCAGCTGGAGGTGGTTCTGGAGAGAATACTACACATGCCTTGTATTATTTCACCGAGAGGTGGAGACCGTGCCCTTGCATGCCACAGGCTGCTCAGCAGCATCCCGATTTAGAACTGGGTCATACAACCCTGGAGTTATGGGAACACACGCCCAGCAGTGTTTCCAGCGAGGGAGGGGCCTGTTCTACAGGTCTGTAGGCCACATGACCTGTAGGTTTCCATGGGGATCGTTATTTTGGTCTCTGGACATGAAAACAAGGTTGTTGTACAGAACTAATTTGACCCAGACTTAATATTACTACTGCAATTCAGCAGCACACAGCTATGGCCAAAAGTTTTGCATCACCTAAAGTTTTAGTATTGAGACAATTTAAAATGAACAAATGAATGTAATTTAGGTCTTATTTAACATCATGTAAATCAAAACAACCTACCGGACGCCATGCTAGCAGTACAGTATTTCGAAACGGCACATTTAATAGGTGTCAGTTTTTAATTACTTCTATGGAAAACTACAAAGTGGTACGCAATTCAATATGTTAACGTACCACAATTCAGCAGGTTTCATTCGACTATGAAGCAGAGTCAATTCTATAGGGTGATGCAAAACGTTTGACCACAGCTGTACACAGACCGGGGTGCGGTAGTGTTAAACCCCACAGCCCCATGCTGCCCAGCTCCCTTGCTCACCCGGTGACAGTAGTGCACAGCTGAGACGATCTGCCTGAAGAAGTGCCGGGCCTCCTGCTCACTCAGTCGCTGCTTCTCGCAGATGTAGTCGTAAAGGTCGCCTTTGCTGGCGTACTCCATTACAATCACGATCTTGTCCTTGTTCTCAAACACTGGAAACGAAAAATAAAAATTGAGTGAGAACCTGGGCAAGGACCAGAGCATGGAGTGTAGATTCGCGTGCGTTTTGCACCTGCGCGCGCATTCCAGAGAAAACTGTTCATTGTGTAGATTACGCATTCTGTCCCGTACCCAAATCTCAATTTCAGGCCATCTGATAAGGCTCCATCTGAAGTCATTTCAATAGCAAAACCTGCCCATCACAAGTAATCCAGAACGCTATTCGCCTGACAACAGCCTCAAACACGGGCCTGTTGACAAACTACGTGCAGAAAAGATACCGACTGTGTTTACAGGACAAACATGACTGAATTCCTCTCTCTCTCTCTCTCTCTCTAATAAAAGCAAACACTCCGCTGTTAGTGTAAATAAAGTGTCCCGTTTGATTCACCAGTTACCCTGGTCGTCAAAACAGAAGTTATTATTATCACAAGCTTGGTCTTTCTTATTGGCCTTTAGCATGTATCTAAAGAGTGCCAAAACCAAACAGGTGCCATTATTCACTGTACACACACAGCAGTATTGCTGCTCTCTTAGAGCCACCTGTACCTCTATATTCAAGACACCTGTTCAGGTGAGCAGGTGTACCAGAGACCTCCTTATGAGATTCAGACACTGCATTGATGACACTCACTCAAGAAGTTTTGAGTAATACTGAGCCTCTGTGTGAATGTTAATTAATATATAATAAAAATAATTAATATATATTATATTAAAAAAATAATAATTAGTATTAATATATATAAAATTTCCCTAGTTCTGGTTTCCTTGTAGGAAACAAGAATTTCCAGTGAATCATCGCTAACAAGCTTGCATGATCTCCCCCCGTTTTCAGCTCGACCGAATATAAACGAGCCGTTTCATGCAGATTTAGGGTTTGATTTCACTTCCATCAGCTGCTCAAATGCTTGATGCAATCTTTGCTGCAAAGCAAGCCACCCGGGCGAGGTTGGGGTGCGTGGCTGGAAAGTTCTGGGCTGCAGAGCGGTCTTGGACTGGGGGGTGCTGGTCTTACCTTCGTCGATGGTGATAATGTGCGGGTGGCTGAGCGAAGACATAATCTCAATCTCGCGACGGATGTGGATTAGATCCTGCTCGTCTTTGATCTTCTCCTTCCGGATCGATTTGATGGCGACCTGAAAAGCAAAGAAATAAAATCCCTCTTAGAAACCTTTTCAAAAGCATCATGATTTTATAGCTAATACATGTTTTTGTAATGCTGTAAAAAAAACTTTTTCTACTACCTTTAAACTAAATTGGTCCCGACCAAACCATTTTTTTGGCCAGCTTACACTGCGCCCGTTACAGAATGGAGTGGAGGGGCAGACTGGTACTTCAATAAAATGGGAAGAACAGTTCTATGTGCTCTTTAGAGAGCGAGCTGCAAACAGACAGAGCAAAATCATTTACTAACAATCTAGCAAGTGCACCCAGCAAACACCACTGCTGCTGTGGAACAGTGAAGGAAAAGAGGGACGAGAATCCCGTCCGTCAGCAGGTGTCCTCGCTCCAGCTGCCAAATTCCTGGCATTCCAGACAGAGTGATCCGTGCGTCACTGGGACAGAACACGCCACCTGGAAGCACAGTCATCCCTGTGCTGGAAAAATAGGCTGCTGGGAGAAGATAATTGGAGCATACCTAGGGGCAGGAGATGGCACAGACCACTAGTCAGCCGTGCTGAGAGAGCATAAATCAGTGCTTTGTTGCAGCAGGGGATCAAGCTGTGTGCTAGGCAGCAGGGGGGGACGGGGACGTTCGAGCCGTCGCACACAGCACAGTGCAGAATAGCAGACTCTTACTCACTCTGCTTATCATTGCCCCACTCCGAATTACTGTACAGTACAGAGGGAATGGTTTATAATGTACTGTCCAGACA
This sequence comes from Polyodon spathula, assembly GCF_017654505.1. Lineage (NCBI taxonomy): Eukaryota > Metazoa > Chordata > Actinopteri > Acipenseriformes > Polyodontidae > Polyodon > Polyodon spathula. The sequence continues at coordinate 8,710,202 of NC_054558.1, forward strand.
AAGTGCTAACCACGTACAACAAAATACTGCTGAATTCCCCTGATGAAAGTGTGACCGGGCCTTCTTTATTGAGGTAAGCGATGACCCTCAGTAGGGCCCTGCTTGTTGTGGCTATCATTACCACTGCAGTGTGTACTGGGAGATCGTAAACTGTGCGTTTAGTCCAGAGGATCATTAACAGAGCAGGTGCGAGAGGGTTAGCCAGAGGGAAGAGATTAGGTCAGCTTTACATCTCAAAGACAACATTCCTCACATACACCTGTCCCTACAATCAAAACGTCCTGCTGTGGATCACGTTTCCACATCTAAAAATGAGACCCTGTATAGCAGTTTGAGCCAGCCCAGGATTTTACTGTAGCTTGCCGTGAGCCTTAGTCATGCCAGCGATGCCCGTGATCCATACAGGTCTGAAATCCTGCACCTTCAAAAACTCTCAAAATATAAGTAGTCAATGCAGCCCCCCACCCCCCCACCACTGTAAATGAGGGGATTGACAGGAGATTCAGGAAAATCACATTCCCCATCACTCCCTACAAGCTCAGAACAATGCAGACCACTCTGACATTGACACCGGTCACCTCTGATGGCCAATTGCACCGTGAAGGGAGGGAGGACACGTGAAATGTCCCCCCACCCCCTCCAGTTTGTTTTATTTTTAAACTGCCCTACGATAGCAGGGTGATGCAAGACCACCCAACAAAGAGGCCAGTCACCCGGTCAATCCTGGGTCATCTCAGATTGACGACCACAAGACCCTGGCTTAAGCAGAATCCAAAGTAACAGAAGCAGCACCTGGGTTTCCACAGTCACACAAGCAGTGCTCGGGGCTCCTAGAGAGCTGATCCCTGATCTTTATAGTCGAGGGTTTTCTCACTTTCTATTGTTAAAGCTCCCGGAACTGGAGAAGAGTTCCGTGCCCAGGGGACACCGCTCAGCTGCCAGGGTTTAACAAAACGGCTTTTTCCAGAACAATAAAGGATGGGAGAAGGGATGATCCTCACACAGAAATGTGAAACGAACCTCTGTTCCCTGAAGCTTTAGGCACATTACACATGCCATTCTTCTCAGGAATAAATTAAGCCTGACATGGGTTTACTCAACTCAGATTTACAACAAAGCCCAGAAACCACCTTCTTGTTTCAGTTGAAATCGGGATCCACTCTTTGTAAATGGCGGCTACCAAACAGCCGACAACGAAGGTGTGTGCAATGTCGTGTTGCTAGATTTAGTTCTAGAATTAAGAAAAGAAAGGATTACATACAGGCTGAGGGAATACTGCCAGCCCACATGGTACAACGAGTTCGGCAGCTATTCATAGACTCTACAGGAGTCACTAAAAACAGGACTGGGGAGCTTTCATTCCAAATATTCATATAACTGAGGAGAACAATCTTGATCTAAAAGGGAAACAGCCCATTAAAAAGACGAGTCAAGGAAACACATTCTAACTTCACTATAACGAACCAAGCAGCAAGAACTGTTGTCAATGGGAACTAGCCCTGTTGATCACTTATACAAACTCTTCCCAGATAAAATGATCTTGGTAGGGACTGACACTGAACTCTCTCCAGTGTGACTGTGCAATAAAAGGGAAACAGCCCATTAAAAAGACGAGTCAAGGAAACACATTCTAACTTCACTATAACGAACCAAGCAGCAAGAACTGTTGTCAATGGGAACTAGCCCTGAATGATCACTTATACAAACTCTTCCCAGATAAAATGATCTTGGTAGGGACTGACACTGAACTCTCTCCAGTGTGACTGTGCAATTTTCTCAGGGGAAACAAAAGACCTTGGTAGGCTATTTGAAGATAAGGCAGATTCATAGATTAACCTATTGTCAAGCTAATCATGTGTGACGTACACAACCGTCGCCATCTTCACGCAAACTGCAGCCATGGCAACAGGCATGTGGAGGTAACAAGACTGAAATGGTGTGCATTGAGAAAAGCACGAAATATAAGAAGCAATCTACCCTGGGTATGTTTTTCAAGAGAAAGGGCACGTAATTGCTGTATTCAGCATGTCAATGTACTTTTTACTTCAAATGTTTTCTTTTAAATATACAGTTTAAATGTTCAGTGTGAAATTCTCTTGCAAGAACTTCTGTATACAAGATGTTCAATTCGGGGCGTTTCTTCATTACTCTGATACAGCAAATTGCCATACCCTATTATAGTGAACACCCTGACAAAATTAACATTACTCCAGGACCCAGGGGGGTTCATTATAATGAAGCTAGACTTTTTTTTTTTTTTTTTAAAAACACATTATGAAACTTCTTAGTCACTGTTTAAACCAAGGTCTCTCTCTCATGAAAGACAACCTCAACTCGGCTAATCTTTAAATCACAGATAAGAACTCCTGCACCTCGACCTGATTTATTTGAACTGCTGAAAATCGGGATACCCAACAGGCTCTGCTCTCCCAGGGCAGTGACGCCAGGCAGAGGGGAGGGATCGCTTTGTTTGAAAATAAACAAGTTATTTTTAGCTTGGTCCAGCTCCCCCGCAGGTGGAAAGTACCGCAGATTTCACAGGATTCTTACTCAACTCGGAAAGGAAGGGGAAAACTCACAATACCCTGACAAATTCTGCTTAGCTTCCGACTGCACCTGCCTGTGTTTTGGGTGAAACTATACTCTGAATGTCTACAACATTAAACAAGAGAGTGCTCCACTCTCCAGGGCAGTTGCTTGGCTATTTCTGTTTTCCCTCCATGAATCCCTGCAAAGGGTCTTGAGTAATGAAGTGCTAGAAACAGTGTGAAGGAGGGAGAGGCATCCCTGTTTGATGTGGCTCGCAAGGAAGCACATTTCACAAAAGGCCTGCCCATGGGAGATAGGAAGCCTCTTTGGTGCTAACCGACACTCAGGTGGGTGGGTCTGAACACCCCCTCCTCTTGCTCCGCACACTTGGATAAGGTGTTTGAGGGGTAGAGCGTGCCACTCTGCTCTCAGGGAAAGAGGGAACCTGGACATATGTGACAAGTTTAACCAGGAGATTACAACAGCACACAAATGGAAACCTGACACCCAACACTTTTACAAATAAAAAAAACAGGTTTACTGAAGACCTAAGAACTACCAGTACAAACCCTTCTATTATATTTCCATTGTGATCATTACAATAGAGCCCCGACGCTTTGTGCAGTGGGACTCGACAGAGGATTTATGTCTAACAAACATCACTGCATGTACTTGTATGTCTCTCTGCCCTCAACTTCAAACACCGAGCCAGGTCTACGCAGAAGCCCCCCTGCGTTTCAAAGAACCTGAGCATTTTAAAAGAAACCGTCAAAGTCAAAGATCACATCAGACTGACAAAAACACATACAGTATTTGACTAACAAATGACTGGATAACACAAAAGCAAACATCTTCCATCGGGCATGGTAACCAATTACAGGAGCCCAGCTGAGGGGAGGCTATAAAGCCCTGAGGACTGTTGATACTTCAAATGGTCATGTTGTGATCACAAGAAACATCTCACGATCCAGACAAACATTTCTTGAAGTAAGTACCCCCCCCCCCAACCTCAGTCACCATTGAGACAAGACACGCACAACAAAACACTGGCTTTGTGTCACTACTCTCTGCTAAAACTGTTTATTAATCCTGAAAAAAGTCTGGAACACTGCCCTTGGGGGTCAGCGAGTGTACCTATATAAATACTGTGTTAACAGCACATACAATCCCATGTCTCACAGCAATGAATACACTCGCAATGAAGCACGCCAAGACGTCAGAGTCCATATAGCGCCTGGATTCCAGTCCTCTGGGGCGAGTCGTTTTTAAAGAAAGCTACGCAGAGACTGAAGAGCGATTACATTTAGCTTCAGTTGCTCAACATCACTGTTGATCCAGTGACTCATTCACCCATTGTTTTCAGAAAGGTCGCTTTTTCGCTTTGCCTTTCACTTCTGAGAAGGCCATTACTTCAAGGAACCAGTTTTTCTAGCCGAGCCAAGATGTTTATTGCAGATAAAACGTTGGCAAGCGGTGAATATTGTCATCACAGCAGAGTTCAAATGTGTTGTGTTTACGCGTCGCTGATAACAAAACTAAATAGGGGTATTCGATCAATCCGCTTACTGTGCGTTACTTAAGCCATCAGCCCCGTTGTCAGGGTAACTGAGTATTTCAGGGGGGACGGGTCCCCAGTTTTCCTTAACTTTTTGTTCCGTCATAACGACCGAAACGTATTAAAATCAACTGGTGAGAACCACCTTTTTTTATGCGCACTCAGCCCAAGAGAAACGGATTATGCTGTGCCGACGAGCAAACCTAGGTGACTGGACTCTCAAAACCTTCACGTGGTTCATAGGGAAACAAACAAACAAAGGCCAAATTAAAAGAGGAACGAGTACTCAACATGTCTTAATAATAATAATACAATATCGAAAGTTTGTTTTTTAGTGTAGCTAGTATTGTATTGCCAATTTAAAAGCATGTTTTGGTGTTATATGTGTTTTTTTATATATATATATATATATATATATATATATATATATATATATATATATATATATATATATATATATATATATATATATATATATATATAAAATCGAAATACCAGAGTTGAACATACAGCCCTCCACATGCAAAGGGGCATCCAAGAAGTTTTTTCCAGCTCAGTTGATAACACCTGGACACAAATGGGCAAACCAAAGCGGGGACACACCGGTGAAACTAATTAGCAATGCAAAGTCTAACTCCCATGCCTAGAACATTAACACGGAAAGTCGGGTTTGAAAGAACACATTGCAGCTTTATAAAGCTGCGCAATGCATTAGTTGTTGTAGGCGACTCAATGGGTAGTTTGCAGTAGTGAAGCGACTGCTATGTGTGACACCCTGCCAATCTCTACAAATAAACTTACCCGTATAAATACCCAGCGCAGCAAAAAAGAAAACAGCGGAACCGAAACAATACAGCAATAACGCATCAGCCTGGTTTACTAACAATTGTAGTAACAAACGCAAAACATATAGGCTGTTAAAAAAATCCACACACATCTACCTAACATTAAATTTAATTAAAAAATTCATTTAAGTGTATTTAAATTAACATAGATGCACACAGTACTGCGGTTCCCATTGCCAGTGGGCAATAGAAGGTCCTGCTTAAAATAATGCATATTCCCTTACCACTCTCCCGGATCTCTCCACTGCTTTTTTGACTTTCCCATAAGTCCCTTTGCCCAGAGTCTCCAAAAACTCGTATCTGTGTTTGATGTTGTGCTTGTGGTGGTGCCTCTTAACCGCATGCCTCTTGATGGAAGACTGCACGGCAGAATGGCCGGCTGTCAGCGCACTACCAGCCGGGAAAGAGGCGAGGGGAGCCATGGCGTGGCTGCTCTGTTTGAAATAGCACCGTTCCATGACAACACAACCGTACGTGCAGATAGAATAAAGACGCGAATGCTTGAGCGCAGCTAAAACACCTAAGAAGAATTACAGCATCTTGAAGTGCATCGCCTTGCAAACTCGGTGACATGTACTCTCTACCACTTCCATACACTATATAGACAAGCTGATTTCTCAGCCCAGGCATGCATAATTCAACACCAGCAGGGCAGAGCTTGCTCTTATTGGTTTATGCTTAGTATAGGCGTGGCTTAGGCGTAGTGGGCGGTGCTTGTGAAACCCCTTGTTTTATCCACCCGCCCTTCCACCAGCTAATCTGGCCAAACGTGTTCATTATGATTATTGATTTCCATTTTAATTGACGTCTTTTGTGCTTCTGAAATTGTGAAGTAAGAAAAATATAATATTTGCTCTTACTAACAAAATCCATAGTCGATAGATGAAATGGTAGCTGTATCAGTCCAGAGATGATTGACAGAAAAGGAGATGTGATCCCTTTTATTGGACTAACTAAACAATAATTAATCGCAAGCTTTAAAGACCTCAAAGGTCTACTTCTACTTTTACCAGAAGAAGTGACCTTTGAGGTCTTGAAAGCTTGCGATTTAATATTGTTTACTTACTACAATAAAAGGTACCATATCTGCTTCTCTTTGTCTAATAAAACCGAGCAACTTTAAAATATGCAAATTCTTAATCAAAAAAAAAAAAAAGAAAAAAACACACACTTTATTTAAAGACAGTTTTAAAAAGTTTGTGTTAACATTTTTTAAAGCTAGAAGTGAGAATAAGGTCTCTCTTAATATAGACTTGGCTCATTCTGTTAATTAAGTTTCCTGGAGAATGTTTATCTGCAACTAAATACTTTTACAATGAACTCATTAAAATTCTCTGAAAACAATTTCTGCGGAGGGGTTTCTGTTTGAAACCCTCCCTAACCTTACTGGGAATGTATAAAATAGAGTAAAAAAAGCATCCTTGTTAGACAGCTTTGTGCGTCTTCCAGTCCTGGGCTTGTCAATTACAGATTATGTTTCTCTGTATTTGTTGATTATGCTTCGGATACCACACCTTGAAAATCGAGAGATGCGATCTATTTCACGCAATGTTTTTCCTTCTTTATGCAAGTCAAGGTTGTTATAATAGTAGAAAACACTAGTGGAGGCTTTGAGTAAAGTGTTGATGTTCATAATGCATCACAGTAGAACACTGCACCATGTCTAAGACTTTTGCACAGCAGTGTACATATTCTGTTTATACTGTAACACTTTTCTGTAACACATGCACTTTCTAATGCATCGATGTAAATATTTCTATACTGCACAAGCATATTCCAGATATAACACAGCATCCATTGTGTTCCCCTGAGGAACCCCGTCCAGCTGAGGGATTGAAGGAAGGGTATGCAGCGCACCCAGTGAGTCACCCTGAGATCACAGAGCTCTCACTGCCTCTACAACCACCCTACATCATCTCTCAGTTTAAAAACAACACGTTATTATCATGAACCACAGTCTGACTGGAAGTGAATGTATGAAGACAAGACAGACAGCCATACATAGACACACTCTCACACGCATAGCCACACACACAGAGACACACACACAGACACACTCTCACGCACAATCACTCACACACAGCCACACAAAGATACACTCAGACACAGTACCACTCTCGCACGCAGGCACACACACACACACACACACACACACACACACACACACACACACACACTGTCAAAAAGATTTTCCCTCTGATCTGACATAAAAAGATTAGCAGGCTTTATAAAGGGTTTAGTTTAACACAGAGAATCAGAACCAGAACGTGTGAATTCCCAATCAGTACCGATCCAAAGATTAGGAAAAGGGCAAAGAAATATTAAAATGACCCAACCGAGCCTGCAACAAAATGAATGCATTCACATAATGTCGGCATAAGATCAGATTAGCAGCGTCCACTGATCCAATGCGTGTCAGCATGCGAATGGCAGTCATCATTATGACCAGAACCCCAAGGGCAGGAACAGACAGACTTATCATTAAGGTCCAGCCTCAGCACTCTCTTACTGAGACAGCACACTTCCTCTATACGTATTGCATTACTGGAGGTAAAACAGATGAACAGATCGAGTATCCCAGGGTATCCTTCTATAACACTTCAGTGTTTGAAATGCATGCCGTATCTGTCTCAAACCTCTTGCTGCGTGGAATTCTGTATATATTTTGTTTCATAGTATTTGCATGATATCAAAATGTTATGTAGGTATAAAGGTATTTCCACAGGTGTCGCTGAGATTTTGTCACGTGTTTTCCAGGAACTAGATTAAACATTTCCCGTCTTTAAATGCCAGAACTAGACGAGGTTAGGGATTGCCAGTCTTTGTCATGCCTGCTGATGTAACACTGGAGCTGCAGAATGGCAGTGATATAAAAGGGGGGGGTGGGGGGTCTTGATGGGTAACATGGTAACATGACATCAAACTTCCACTGGCTCTATTGTCCCGGTGAAAAGGGGTAACACTTTAGGAATGGAATATAGATTTAGGGCGATTTGAGCCGAGTGAGTCTGGTTAGTCTGCAACAGGAAATTGCTATTAAAACAAACTTCAAACCCTCAATCATCTGCTTTTCAATAAACCTTTAAAGAAGACAAACGTTTCTACGGCAAAGCCTTAGTGCAAAGCTGCACTCCTCCGAACGGGTTTCCTGTGGGCGTTCTGTTCAGAACCTTTGGGGTTCTATATAGCCATTGACTTAAAACGCGCATTGTGACGCAAGGGGTCTGGTTTCTGTGAAAGCAGGAACGCCTGGCCCGCTGGAACTCACCCTGTTACAATATAACAATCTACCCCTAATGGGGCGCAATACACAACACTCAAATTAGCGACTGCCCCCGTCTGACCTTTATAAATTACTGCAAAATGCAACGTTACCCAATACACCAGAACTAACACTAACCCCGAGGGAGCCGTGTCCCGTGGTCTTCAGAACAAAACCCGAGGCTTTGAAGTAAAAAACAAACAAAAAACGTTATTTGATTATTGTTCAGTATTGTTAACAGGTGGTGTTAACAATACTGTCATAGTAACCAGGTGTAAACATTTCACTTGCGAGCAGCGTGGCTCCAGAGACAAGTGAGTTGTTGTTGTTGTTTTAACCCAGTTTAAAACATGGTAGATACGCTTAACAGAAAAGGCTAGGGTAGAGTAGCCATGGTAACAGTGCATCGCTCTGCGGGCAATAGAGATGTGTATTGAGGCTGGCCTTCCTCACATATTGTCGGCCGCCTTTGATCTAGCGCTGAAGGTGGACGCGGTTGTTTTTGGGGGATGCCGATACTAATTAGCTCATTAAACGGCAATAATCAGGCGTTGCGCACCTCCGTGAATCGGATGTTTAGTCCCACTGAAGTCAGCACACGAGGGCTTTATTGGCTCGTCAGCGCTCTGTTTATTTTGAACAAGTTGCTGTAACTTGTGTGCTAGATTCTTTAACGTTTGTAAACTTTCTTTAAGGTTTTTAATTTGAATTTGGAACAAACACGAGAATATTGCTCCAAATACAGTAGTGTTAAAAACAGAAGCACGTGTGCTCTAACAGACACTGTGGCGGTGTTTGCATCCTATACAATGCATCCGTATTGAAAGGCATGCCAGGATATTCGTGCGCACAGTATATCAGAACTGGGCCGAGCAGCTACCCTTGGAGAATGTGTGAATGCCGTTGACTTTTTCGTTATGTGTGCTTGTGGTGATAACGGTGTCCTCTACACGACGGCTGCTTGCTTTTGCTAGTTTGGGGTTTCTTTTCCTTGTCGCGTTAGAAATTCCCCATTTTTAAAACAAACACTCCCTGCTCCTGATTTTCCACTGTTGGCAAACTGGCCACTACACATACTGCTCTGGAGAGGGCACCTTGCCAACACTAGAACATACAGGCCCTTATCGTGTTCTTCGGTTTGTCTGTTCAGAATTTACCGGTAATTACCCCCACGAAACCAGGAAACAAACACCCCGTGGATTTTAACCCTTAAATCCATCTGGAGGCGCATTAATCTGCTTGGGGTTTAACTACACTTATTAAAAAGCAAACGTTCCCCTCGCACTGCTTTGCTCATGGGTTGCTCTGTCTTGGCATTCATACACCTGGCAGACTGCTCTGCAAAACAGAGGTGCAACAGCGACACCCTGTGCCGTTTGCATGCTATTTATTCTCTTTGCTTGTTCCATGAACCTTCGTCTTTAAATTGATAAACACGCCCTAAAATTAACTGGAGGGATAAGCGAATCTTAAACGTAAATAATCGTAAATACCCGGCTTTTATACAATAGAAGTTCAAATCGACTCATTTAAAATTTTACATGGGCGACCTATCCCAGAACGCTCTGCGGCAAAGCGCTTTATTACGTTGTCCCAGTAACCAGGTGTAAACATTTCACTTGCAAGCAGCATGGCTCCAGAGACGAGTGAGTTGTTTTTGTTGTTGTTTTTAACCCAATTTAACAAACGAAAACTATTTTATTTAAAAAAAGGAAAGATTCAACTGAAGCACACCAAATGGAGCTATCTGTAGTTGTTTCGTTTTTAGTGAGTGAGTAGTTAAAATATTCTGTGAATGGTTGTTATTTTAAGTCATTTTAAATCACTACTTGCTATTCTGTTTTGGATGTTGTTTTATTTTTTAAATATGTTTTCCGATGAGTGTTGTATTATTTCATGTGAATCTATTCTGTGTATCGTTTCATTTTGGCTTTTCCGTGACGTTCAGTCCTGCGGGACTCTCTTGTAAACGTGATCGCTTTACACCGAGTTATGAAAACGAATCCATAAATACAAGGATCAGTTATTTAGGGTTTTTCTACTGAAAATACAACCCTGAATTTGTTGTGCAGTATGACCTATCATGGAATCTCAAAACAAATGCATAGTCATTAAAATCTTGACACATAAATAAATAAATAAAAATGATGTAATTTCATCCCACCGTTGTGATGTGGTTTGATTTGTAGTCCGGTGGGGTGACATCATCGCTTGTGTCACATTTAGTCCCTGTATCAGTTCTGCTCAAAGGGGTGATGGCTTATTCCAGTCTGTTGGTATTCCTGTTTGTCCCTTGTTTCCAGTGAAGAGAGTGTCCTTTGGAAGCACCCAGGAGAGGAAACTGTTGCCCCACCACTGTGCCCCGAACAGGCTAGGGGTCGAGGTGCCCCCTCTTCTGGAGAGGCCTCACTTGGGGCCAGGCTGCTACAACAACCACACTGTGAGTGTCCAGGGGGGCAGACAGGGTGCTCTGCAAGCGCTGGAGCAGAGCAGGGGTCAGTGGAATGAACTGTGAGTAACGGGGTGCAGTGATTAGACAGAGGGTTCTTCGAGCACTGGAGCAGAGCGGGTGTCAGTGGAATGAACTGCGAGTATCGGGGTGCAGTGATTAGACAGGGGGTTCTTCGAGCACTGGAGCAGAGCGGGTGTCAGTGGAATGAACTGCGAGTATCGGGGTGCAGTGATTAGACAGGGGGCTCTGCGAGCGCTGGAGCAGAGCGGGTGTCAGTGGAATGAACTGCGAGTATCGGGGTGCAGTGATTAGACAGGGGGCTCTGCGAGTGCTGGAGCAGAGCGGGTGTCAGTGGAATGAACTGTGAGTATCGGGGTGCAGTGATTAGACAGGGGGCTCTGCGAGCGCTGGAGCAGAGCGGGTGTCAGTGGAATGAACTGCGAGTATCAGGGTGCAGTGATTAGACAGGGTGCTCTGTGAGCGCTGGAGCAGAGCGGGTGTCAGTGGAATGAACTGCGAGTATCGGGGTGCAGTGATTAGACAAGGGGCTCTGCGAGCGCTGGAGCAGAGCGGGTGTCAGTGGAATGAACTGAGTATCAGGGTGCAGTGATTAGACAGGGGGCTCTGCGAGCGCTGGAGCAGAGCGGGTGTCAGTGGAATGAACTGTGAGTATCGGGGTGCAGTGATTAGACAGGGGGTTCTGCGAGCGCTGGAGCAGAGCGGGTGTCAGTGGAATGAACTGCGAGTATCGGGGTGCAGTGATTAGACAGGGGGCTTGTTCTGGAGTTGTCACTCCCATCTCTTGTCTCCCAAAGGTGAGCAGTTTCTTGTATCAGCTGGAGAAGAGGCCCGAGAGCAGGAAGGGGTATACTCTAGGGGCTCGGACCACAGGCCGCTTCCTACCCTCTACTGCACAGGTACAGTGTTCCCCAAAACACCTGCAAGCACTGCTCAAATTACTGGACTGCATTCCAACTGAAGCACATTTTTGGTTGTGTTTTTTCTATTCAATTACATCTTTCAAATGTAGATTTACCATCCATTAGTTTCCTGCTTTCTTGTAGCCTCTTTTCACTTGGAAAGTGTAATCAGCACTTAACTTAGACTCCTATGAAGATAATTATTTGTTAATATATATGTATTTTTTTCTTTACATTTTATTAGACCCCCTATTGAGAAACATACATGAATCCCATGTAAGCTGCACTTGCAGGAGAGCAGAACGAATCAGATAGTACTGTAATTCAGGACACAGAATAGTTGAGAAATGCATAATTGAGTATTCCCTGTTTGTTGTCCTGTGTGCAGACAGACACTCCCTCTCCAGTGGAGTACCAGGCAGAGTGGTGCCGTGAGCGCCTCTTCCCCCTGTACCCTGCCCCCTTCTGCTCCAGCACAGCGAGGTTCCGGCACCACAGCCCCCTCAAGTGCCCCACTCCAGGGTAAGGCTCCTTGCACTGCTGTATATAGTGCACTGTAACCCTCTCTGTGTCCAGGGTCTATGAGGCACACTTCATAAGCACTATCAGATGTTAGAGATCTTCTCTGTTCAACCAGGGGGCAGGATCCGCACAGTGAAGTAATCGCAACCTGTTTCTCTTTGCTTAAAGATTTCTCACATTTGAGAGAAATGTGAATGGTTCTGCTTACACTGCCTGACTCACGGGCACACGCTCAGACCCCTGAATAACTAATCATCTTCTATTAAAATATATTGTAAAAGATTTTAATCATCATCTCACAAGTGCAGTGGTACCCCAAAACGTGATGCTTTTAGAATGTAGAGTGACTTGGGGTAGGGCTTAATATATATATATATATATATATATATATATATATATATATATATATATATATATATATATATAGAGGGTGATTAGAAAGTAAGTTTACCACATCAGTGATATGCTACGTTGATGTGGGAAACTTACTTTCCAATCACCCTGTGTACATATCTATCTGATCACCCTATATAGATTTATGTATGGGAGTGTCTGAGCTGGTCTCCTGAGACGTATGAAGAGCTGAGGTGCAGCTGATCACTTCTTGTTCTTTTGGGATTGATCCAGTCCAGGGATGTACGATCACAACATTCCTGGAAACCGGAAAGTGACCTGGCCAATGAGATTTGGAGCACCAGAGTGGCGGCTGGTTCCCTCCCTGGAGAAGAGAACAATGAAGACCGAGGTGGGTCGCCCTTCAAACCCAGCCAGCTGCGCTACAAGTGTTTGGTGGCTGCCTGTGATCACAGAGTGGGATTCTCCCGAACGCTTTGCTGTGTCAGGACCACGAGAGAAGCAAAAAGAGAGCCAAGAGAAATATACACTAGAAATGATCACAACTTCACTCTTTCAGTCCACCTACAAAACATTGTGAGCGATAGCCAAGGCACTCAAATCAATGTTCTTACTTCTTAATGGAATTTGCATTACCACTAGACCCTCTTATTGTTTGTGAAGATGAAGCGTTTTTCATTTTTAACTTTAATTAAAGGATATGCTGATTTATTTTTTGTTCTAATTTTTTAGATGTATACAATTTAAAGCAGCTTCCTACCTTTGTGCTCAGTTTGAAGATCAGAAAGAATCTTTAATATCCCTGTCGCCCGTGGTATTTGATTTAGTTTTAGAAATGTTAAAGGTTTGTGTGAACGGTGTGGAGTTTGAGAAGATGCCTTGCCAAGACATAGCTGCATTATAAAATATATTTGCATGTTTTTTTTGTTTTTTTTAGCTTCTCACCGACAAGGAATTCCGAAAACAACGCAACAGGATTGCCTACCTCAGCTTGTACTACAACTAAGCAGTGCTGCTGAAGACTGCATCACAGACAGACCCTGCTACAGCACAGCGCTGGGGCAGACCTGAATCCTCACCTTCTACCTCCATCACAGCACTGTGTTATATACAGACAGATATGCTTGCTGTTCAATAAATATATTTTAAAACATTGCAAGAGATAAAACACATTTCTGGGATTCTACCTTTTCATTTAATTACATAATTAATTTACAGTAAGTTTTTACACAAATGTTTTAAATGGTCATTACATTTTCCTAAAGGGGTCAGAAAATAAACTTATAAAAAAGTACAAAAGTATGTATAGAATGCAGAATGTGCAGAAACTATTAGGGTTAGGCATGGCAGAACACAGCATATTCAGAACAATCCTTTTTATCTCCATTTTATTTAGCTTTATTACCCCAACTGACTCTCCATTTTCGTAAGCAAACCTGCGTGGGTATGAGACAGACTCCTCAATGTTATATTGTGTATTTCTGTATTTGCACCTGTATGCACTGCTTGGTTATTTAGAATAAACAGAGTAAGAATGTTAATGTGTGGAGCTGTTTGTTACTTTTTAGTGTAACTGTAATTCTAATTGTAATTGAATAGCACTGTAATTGTAATTATACTTGGCCCCAGGTCTGTTACAGAAGCCACTCACTGGAAAAGGCAGGGGGACACAAATACTATGACAGGCGGTAACAGAAGAACATTAACGAGCGAGAGGAGGCCATTCGGCTTGTCCGCTTCCTGGAATCTCAATGGGGGTGAGCCCCAGTCAGAGCCCCTACTCCTCCCTGCAGGTTCGGTGCCGGCTCTTCTGTCACTTCTTCCTGCGCACTTTGGGTTTCTTCACGGGTCGCAGGTACGGGTTGTCAATCAGGTTCTCCTCACTGGCTTTACCGGCTGGCAGGACGCCCCCTTGTGGTAGCCCAGAATTCTCCTTGTCTGCCCCCGATTCATCCTGGAAGGGGGAGGCAGGGTTAGGAAGAAGCAATTGAACTAATTAAAAAAATATATATATATATAAAATGTTTGTTGGCTGTAAGAATCCCTGATCATCAGCACGGCTCGAGGTTCAGCCACAAAGCTCTGCTGTCTCCGATGCGCATGTTCCCAGTGCCACTCACGTTGCTGATGTTCACCGAGGTGTTCTCCGTGTCTGTCTGGTCGTCCTGCTCGGAGGAGTCCGTCTCCTCCAGCTGCTGCAGCTCCAGCTCGGAGGGGAGCAGGGCGTTCAGATAGGGTATGCTAGAGGGTTGCGACGCAATCACTGCGGGGCGAAGCAGAGACACGTCACAGCACTGCCACGGACACGCTGCCTCAGGAATGGGCATGAGACTCCTACTACACACCAGTTTCACCCATTCCAGGTTATTATTATGAGCTTGACACAGTGTATAGGTAACAAGCTGAGGTGTGTCTTATTAAACTCATAGTAAAACCTAGAGTGCTGTGCAATGGGAGTCTTAGTTCCAGCCCTAGATATTCATGGTCATTCAGGCTCTTCATTATCTACAGTACCACCCCCCCATGCCCGGCTGCATTCCTCACGTGGGAAGGTGGTGATGTCATCCTTAAACAGGCTCTGCGTTTCTCCGGTCTTGGCCATGAAGCGGGTGAGAGCGCGCTCCACGTCCCTGCGCTGCGACGCTGCTTTCTCACGCACGATCTGGTAATCGGAGATGGGCTCACGGAACGTCTGCGTGTGGAGGGACAGAGACACGACAGCACATCAGCTTCCACTACTGGCCTCGATCTAAAGCTATACAACGTGAGGGGTGCTCCTTGCTTTTTTCTTTTTTGGTTAGATGGCGATTCTCATCTAATTAAAAACCCTGGAGTATCCTACTAGCTCCATGCTGGCCAGTGCTTTCTCTTTCCAATCCCTTACCGGAGTCTTGATGTAGGTGTGCGGGTCGGGGAACTCCGGGAGGTGGCTGGGAATGTGGGAGGGGTGCTGGCGCTTCTGTCCCGCGGTCAGAGCTTTGGGAGCTATCGGAGGGTTTGTCACTGGAGCTGAGGAAACAATCAACGACTTGATGGAAGTACAGTGGAACCCTCAAAGTTACAAACCCATCGGGAATGGAGGGAGCTCATCAGTCTGAAATGTCTGTAACTGGCACAATCTTCAGTGATTTAATGCATATGTACTTATTAATACCACTGCTATATCTAGAGACCTAGGAATACTAATAACAAAACAAAACAAAAAATTAACTAGAACCGTGCTTTAACAGTCAATTCACAACGTTGGATCTTCATGTCTTTTACAGTAGCCAGTAACCTCCAATTTCCACTAAGAAGTGGGGGGTTTGGTTGATTGGTCAGTTTTTAAGTGTGGGATTCGTAACTCTGAGACTGTACTGTACTTGGCTCTCCCCAGCCAGACTGTGTATCACAGGAAATAAGCGGCAATCTAACCAGTAGTTTTAGTGACGCCCTCTCGAGTGTTTGAAGGTGTGGATGATTCTGTGTGACAGTGTGACTTACGTGCTGTGATTACCATCCTCTGTGACCGCTTTGCGTAAAAAGGGAGGGTGTCCACATTGAAACCTGCATATGAGAGAAAGAGAAAATCAACGGAAAGAAATGTGTCTGATTGGACAGATCATAGTTAGCGCTTAATGTTCTTCATCAGCTACAGATTTCAAATTTTGACTCGTATAGGAAAATAAAAAAGGTCCTCAACGAGAAAACGCTGTAGAAAAAATATATATATATATATATAAGAAGAATGTATGTGAGAGAAATCCCTCAAACCCCCCCCCCCCCCCCAGTGACTCACCCATCTCCACCAGTGTGACCACCACATCGGAGAGCGTGGGCTGCGTCCGGGCTGTGTGCTCGCAGTAACTCTTGGCACAGCGCCCCACTTCCGAGACATCTGCAGACAAAAGTAACAGGCGGTATATTCAAAACGAGGGGCAGTAAAGCATTCACGAATCCTGCAGACAAGGTCAAAGCAAAGTGTGCATTCACGAATCCTGCAGACAAGCTCTAAACCAGGTAAAGGGTTTGGAGAGAAAATGAAATAAATACTGGTGCAAAAGGACCCAGAAGCACTCAGAACGATTACAAACTTCTTAAAACAGGAAGGCGAGCAGGGTCGGGGTCAATTCCACTTCCAATTCTTTTTTAAATCAATTCCCAATATATGTTCCCACTCCCTCTAAACAATTCCAACACACTGTTGATCAAAACTGCAATCAGCAGGATTCTGCTACAACAAGCTTCTCACAGTGGCAACAAATTACTCAAACCATTGGAAAGGAATTGGAACTGGAACAGGGAACTGATTGAAAAATGAAATTGGAATTGAAACACAGGAACTGACCCCAACCCTGAACGTGAGTGTAAATAACAAATTAAAAGGGCATTTAAAATAACTAGAGAGGAAAGAACCCAGTTAAACGCTCTCTCTGCAGTCACTTACAGCTCTGAATCATCTCTGTCAGAGACTCCACAGCTGCTTTCTCTGCAGACTCAAACCCGGCCTCTGTCAGCAGGGAGCTCACCACCACCTGCAGGGTGCGCCGGCGAGCCAGGTAGTAATTCTCTGCGGGGTTGGAGGGGGCCTTACTGCCTGACACTCGCTGGGGAACACAGGAGCCACGAACACCATTAGTGTAAAACATTTAACCCTTCCTCAAATATTTCTTTGTTGAGCTGAAGAACGCAAAGTTAATTAAAAAACTGATTTAATGAGTATACAGAAAATATTTATACATCTATTTTACACACAACCTCAAACTGGTACCTAGGAGTCCCTGGGAGGCTCCAGCGTGATTTCCGATGGCATACGTTAACATACGCTGCTAAGATAAGGTGGGACCTTGAGGTGCTGCCAGGACTGAAAGGGTTAACAGAGGTACTACTGCTTTCACAGACCCTACTTTATCTAGAGTAACGTTAGCTATTCCAGGATTAAAACTCACTAATCTGGGGTTGTGAAACCAGCAGCAAGTCAAGCAGACAACTGTGTTTTGGCTAGTAAGTTTAACCAGTAAATATATAATCTGGATGATGACGAGGAAGGCACTAGCCTCTGATTTACTAAACCCAAAATAAAACCTGATGGCTCAAATTGCTACACAGTGACTGTTTAATTTACAACACTTCCGCAACCGGGGTTCAATATAACGGAGGTTTTTTTTAAACACTTTTTGTGTGTATCTTAGTAACTGCAAAATGACAGAGACTTGAGTTTATAAGCACTGGATACTGGTGAGTAACACATTTTTTTCCAAACTCTTGCATAAGTGAGAGTCTTTACCAACTAGAAACCTCATCTATCTATCTATCGAGTTTAGTTAGGTTTGGTCACTGGACAGGCGCAGGTTTCACGGCAAGTGTCATATAAATGAACTAAACCCTGATATCGATATTACCCAGGGTTACAGTGTTATAACCCGTGCAGTAAAAACCATGTTAAAATAAAATACAAACGTCTACTTTTGGTAAACATACATGGTTGTATCAAATATCCTCATACAGAAGTTAGCCAATCAATGGCTACCACTGCTCCCCTACACCAATCACTGTACACAGAGGGTGGGACGACACGCCTTACCAACAACAGCAGACGCGAGAAGCAACGGCCGGTGTGTTATAACTGAAATAAGTCCGACTAACTACACTGAAGCGGGAACCACAGTAACTTTATAAATGTTGTATGTATTTATTTTTTCTCAAGCTGAAAGCGTATACACGTAAATTATTACCATTCCGGGGACAAACGAACCGCTCCCGACGACTGCAGGGTCCGCCATCTTTGCTTTTTTGGTGTATTACGAGGCACACGCGTCGTTCTCGCAAGGGAGGCTGGAGGGTGTAGTTTTTAAAATAGTCTGGCGGCGTTTCGCAGTCATAGTGGCTTGAAATAGTTGAGTGTAAGGATTAGTGGCCACGAAACAGCGTGGATAGTCGACGAAGCTAACAAAGCGGTGATGTTAGATGAGCGACAGGGAAGCACTGATTGTGGTCGTGCGGTACTTGTTAGCTGCAATTGTAAGGATTTTGCAGTGAACCCAGCAGACACGAAGGACCCTGTCAGCTAAATAATAATAATAGTTAGGAGAACTATTGCCCACATTGCTGAACCACTCTGAGTGTGATTACTAGTCCAGCCCTCATTTTTTTCTTCTTGTTAGAGAACCCACAATCTCTCATCTGATCTTTGTTGGTGACTCAGCAGCTGATCAGGGGGAATTCCTGACCTGAGCTATTGCTTGCAGCCTCACGGCTGTCCTGCAGATAAACTGAAACCCTGCATCCCCAACCCAGCTACCAAGAGGGACAGAAATACACGCGTTTACGTCTAAAGATAGTCTGGCCGGTTGAAACAATAGAGCTGCTCTGTTTCACAGCCTCTTCCTTTCTTGAAAGGGCGGGCCAGCCCCTACCCTGAGAACGCTTCAGGGTTGTCTTTTGGTCTTGAATGTTTTTTTTACACAAAACTTTGACATGAATAACGTGTGATTGATTGAGAGAGGGAGGCAGGCCTGAGTAAGGGTGTGATCAATGGAGCCCTGCCCAATGCTCCCAAGAGCTGATTCCAGAACAGGATTTCAGCCAATGGAAACAAAGCTATAGTCTGCCTCCATTCCACACGTTCTTGTGGTCCTGTGAAGCTGTGTTTGTGGTGTGCAGTGTATTACCACCTCTTAAAAACGCACCTGAGTGTGTGTCTATTAGCAGGCGATCAGCAGTGCCTCCAATCACTAGCCTTGCTCTCCTGGAGGCCAGGGTCCCAATTCTGCTCTGGGGGGAAGTGGAATGAGATGCTTCAATTATAGCAGACCTGGGCAGACAACTAAAATTACCGTTACACTAAAAAAGTAACATAAAGAACTACACACATGAACATGTTTACTCTGCTTGAAATAACCCCACAGTAATCACAGGTACACATACAGAAACGCACTATAGAACTTTATTCAAACAGATGGGGTCAGCAGAAGTGGTTGAAAACACAAGAATAATGATCGAAAGTGTAATTGATCTGTAATCGATCCATGATATGGTAGAATTACAATTACACTGTAATCGACCTCATGGCTGCTTTATATAGACAGTATGTTAAAAACAAACACACGCGGCAATACAATGCAATGCAATACAAATGCATTTTAATAGAGCGCTCTTCACGCCATGGCACTCCACAGCGCTGTACAAAAGAATCCGATGTTTCAATCTGCTTAATACCGACGTGAACAGAGTTCCACAAACGAGGAGCACAACAGCAGCCAGCTCTGACGTTTGCAACAACTGAAAGTTCTGCCTTTTCTGGTCTCAAAGAACCAAAAGGAATATACAGTTAGTGGTTCACTACAGTCTGTGCATTGCAGTGTGTTCACCCTCGGAAGACCTGCAGGTGTGTGCAGAGACAACAGGAAGAGCATGCACGCTGGGCTGGTTCCCCTGCTGTCTTCACTCGCAGCTCGTTTCTCCTGCAGGCCTGGTACAGCGGACCCGGTCTCTGTGTGCAATGGGGTGAGATGGGGCAGATAGCAGAGGTACACTTCACAGACGAAGCAGACATCCTCCCCTCCCAGGTGTCTCACAAAATACTGTTAGGGTCTCTTGCCAACGACCCTGACATCTGCAGGCTTGTCTTGCAAACACACATCTAAAAGTACCGCTTTTAACAGCACTGGAAAATACTGCAGACAAAGCGTCACTGTATGAATTACTGTGCATAGTATTATATTTATTTACTGCTGGTTTTTAAAATGCAGCAATCCTTTATTGCACAAGGGAACCGGTTATAAGGTTGTGTAACAAAGTGAACTACGCACAAAATACAATACTTGCACGTGAAACATAAAACAAAGGGATGCAATAATCAAGATATAATAAGGTCGAAACAAAGTCGTTCTCAAAAGAGCACAGTGGGTGTTACTCGGTGTAGCGTCTGATTTGAAATTGAAAATAATAATGGTACTACAATGGTACAGTCAAACTGAAACCATTAACCTCTCCCTGGTTTGTAAGGCATGCGTGAAACAATTCGCTTTTCAAACCAGCCGTCAGCACTTTAATCGGGACATTATCGCTTGTGAAAGTTTTATAAACAACGTTTTTTTAGTGCCTGTGACAAAAAAAACACAACCCTGTTTATAAATATAGCATTTCCCAAGTTGTTGTTGTTGTTATTATTATTATTATTATTATTATTATTATTATTATTGTTGCATTTCAGTGTACTCAGAACTCAGAACTCTGCCCCTCACAAAAATGGATTTAGGGACTTCTCTCATTGGCGGAGGCTGGGGCCGTCACTGGGCATATATAAGTGGCGTTTCTGAGTTGCAGAAGCGGGGTTGCGGTTGGCAAGGGTGCTGTAGGTGCTGTGGGGAGGTACTGTGCATGAGCAGCACAGAGCTGTCTTTGGCATTTGATTGGAGTCGAGGCGGTGTCTCAGTTCCCGTGTCCCCCGTAACCAGCCCGACACCGTCCTCGCCCCCCCCCCCAGGTGACCCCAAAACCGGGCACCAGGGAGAGCCACACGAACACACAACTCCGGGTTTATTTGTTTGCGAGTTAAGAACCACGGGAGTAGCTTTGCAGTGTCTACCCCCATGGATATGGAGCTGCTGTGTTTAGAGGACGACAGTTTTAGTCAACCGCGACACCCCGCCGGTAAGAGCCAGACTGTACCGGTGCTCCGTGCGAAATCAGACCCCGTATTGTTCAGGGACGAGCGGGTCCTCCGAAACCTTCTCTCTCTGGAAGAGAAGGTCCCGCAGCGGCCCGCCTGCTTCGGCACCGTCCAGCGAGAGATACAGCCGGGTATGCGGAGGTTACTAGCGCTGTGGATGATACAGGTAGGGTGTTCTCTTCAGTTCAGAAGGGTTATTTATTCATATATTTTGGGACCGCGGTCAGTCGTAAATAAAGCAATACAAGGGTTTTGCTACAAAGGTTACAGTTACTAAAACTTAAAATGTATTTTAATTTCTTTGTAAAGATTACTATTTAGATAATATTTGACGTAGTGGTAATAGTAATACTTAAAGTAAAATAAAAAAAAAGAAATACAACGTTTTTGGTTTTAAATTCAGCAGATTTAAATGAAGTAGATTTAAACCCGCTGTCTCATAATCTTAATTAGAATGGCGTTTTGAATATGTAATGTGTGCAGTATTTCTTTTTAATCGTTAAAGGGTTACTTTTCATTACGTTTATGGGTTTTTTTGTTTGTTTGTTTATATACTACAGCTCGATGTAAACGAGTGATTTATATTAATAAATAGAATTCAATATTTAATTCATAGTTGTCAAGTCCCATGTGTAAAACTAGATATTAAAAAAGTTAAGTCTGCCATCTACAGGTAGTTGTTGAATATAGTTTATTTAATTGTGAAATGACAATACTTAACACCGTTTTACAGTAATACATGTATTATAATATTGTACCACGCTAGCTCTTTACTGAGGACTAGGTCGAAAGGTCCTGTATTATACTGTATCTACCAATTAGAAAGGGCAGTATGTGTTAAATAAGAACCATTGCTAAACTTTGGTGGCCTGCAGACAGCAATAACGTATTTAATTGTATTTCAGTGGATTCAAATACTTGCAAGTTGATCAGCAAAAAAACTGTCTGTAATCCTTAACAAGCAGACTTTATCACTAGAAGCTGGACGTCATATCCCTACACACCTCAAGGAAAACAAAGGGGAAAATGAGAACTTCTTTTTGAGGAACTACTTTTCCTTCAACCTAAAATACATCACAATAAAAACAGGGATAAAAAAAAACGACATTTCTTCATTGTCCTACAGTTGCAATAGTACCCTCCATGGTGGGAATAACTAGATTACAGACCGGTTTATTAAAAAAAAAAAGCGCTCCTGTAATCCCTGAGTCAGGCATTGTGTTATGGTGGATTTTCCACTGTGCAAACTCCCCGCTCCAAAGTAAATGTGTGACATGACATTCCAACCGCTGTGTCTCCTCAGGTGTGCGAGGATCAGAAATGCGAGGAGGAGGTGTTTCTGGTGGCCATGGATTACCTGGACAGGTACCTGTGCTGTGCACCTGTGCGGAAGGAGCACCTGCAGCTGCTGGGGACCGTCTGCATGTTCCTGGCCTCCAAACTCCGCGAGACTGTCCCCCTGACCGCGGAGAAGCTCTCCATCTACTCGGACAGTGCGGTATCTGTGCGAGAGCTGCTGGTAAGGGTGTCCTTGGAATGTAATTGGCGTGCCATTCTTGGAATCGAGGCTTACGAACCCACTGAATCTCCTATCAGGGCAGTTCATTGCTTTAAAACCTGGAGGACCCTGCTGCACTGCATGTAGCTAGATAGCGGCCGTGCCGAGGTGCATGCTGTGCTCTGCGCTAGTCCTTCATGTCCCAGTGGATGTAATGCTGTGGTTCTGTTGACAGGACTGGGAGCTGGTGGTGGCCGGCAAGCTGAAGTGGGACCTGGCGTCTGTGGTGGCTAGCGATTTCCTGCAACTCTTTCTTCAGAGGCTGCCCCCCCTGCCCAGCGCAAGCCTGGCCCTGGTCCACAAGCACGCCCACGTCTTCATTGCCATGTGTGCCATAGGTACTGCAGGGACAGCCACGCGCATCGCAGTGCAGTTAAAGCCATACAAAAATAAAACCTGCAAAAACGACGACGTGTGCCAGTGGTCAGGGGTGGAGTCGGTTCCTGTTTTTCAATTCCTGTTCCCTTTTAATCCGTTCAACACATCATTGATCAAGATTGCAATGAGCAGTACTCTGTGAAAATGAGCTTCAGATTACTTCAGTCAAAGTCACTGTTAAATGAAAACAGCTGAACAATCTCAACAAGGTCTCTCACAAGTCAGTTTCTTCGAAGTAACAAGAATTTTAAAAAAGGAATTGGATTTGAGAAACAGGAACTGACCCCAACCCCTGCAAGTAGCAAACGAAAAATCACTTCATGAGATGTGAGAATTAAATATGAGAAGTAAATATGGGCGCCCACACAAGTGAGTCTGCTGTGCGTCACATGAGAAAAACATGGAAAAAGAATCTAGAGCCGTTTTTCTGTTTATATAGCTCCTGTGGTAGTGCCATTAAAGTTGTAACAACTTTCACAGTAAATATTTCATTTTTGGCCGTCACTTCTAGTCAAAATTCCCATCTTACAGTTCCGTTACTTTCTGCAGTACGAGATCTGCACAGGTTTTTACATTTCAGTGTCCCGTTATATTGTGCAGCGCAGCACCAATGAATTCATACTTTAAGACTAACTACTGTCACATTTGAAATATAAAATACAAAAAGAAAGCCATTGCGTGAACATGATTTCTCGTTTCCAGATTTGAAGTTCTGGATGTGCCCACCCTCCATGATTGCGTCGGGCAGCATCGCAGCTGCGATTCGTGGGCTTGAGATCCCAGGGCCCGCCTTCTCCAATGACTCGCTGCTGGAGCGACTCGCTACAATCACAGCGGCAGACGTGGTGAGCTCCTGTGTACAGGAATTCGTTTTAAATTAGTCAGGAATACTTCACTTATGAGGCACAGGTTTCACAAAAGCTACAGGTCAGCATTTACTGATATTACAGCAAGAAAACCCCTGACTTTACATCTGGTAGATACATGTATGTAAATAATAAAAATACATTGTTTGTAGAATAGTCTGTTTTAACAAGCCCCTGCCCTGGTCAGCACACCATTCTCCTCTGTAGACACAAGTCTGCTGTGAAGGCAGTTTGTTTCCATGACAGCGTGACAAGCTCTCCCACATTCTCCCTGCTTCTCAGAACTGCTGGTCCACACCTCCCACTGCCCCTGCTTGCAAGGGGAACGAGCAGCAGCTCTGTCACTGCAGCCCCAGCGTTCTGAATGGAAACCTTTCTGAAAACAGCCAGCTTTTCTGACGCAGGGTTTATTCACCCGAGTGCATGCTTGAGGACCAGGGTGTTTCTGAACGGGTCTTTGCATGAATCAGGCTTTGCTGCACGCGTGCATTTCTTGCCATCGCACTTGCAAAGTGTTATTTCCATTTGCTTTCATGGATTGTGAAATGTGCACTGCTGCTGTCCCATCAGTTATAACAATGCAAGCTGAAGCTGGAAGTTGTATCCTCACGTGCCACAAAGGAGGCGGGGGGGATCAAGTAACTAACTGTCCCGACAGAAAGAAAAAAGAATGAAAACATATTTCACCTTGCAGTTAACAGCAAACCTTACACATTAATACCTGTAATACTCTATACAATAATATCGACAGTACCAGGGGGCAGTTCCTGTTTCTCAATTCCCATTCACTCTTAATCAATTCCAACACATCATTGATCAAAATTGCAATCAGCAGTATTTGTAAAAATAAGCTTCTCACGGTGGCAACAGATTACATAAATTGAAGTCAATTTTAGTCAGTTAGCTTTAAATTAAAGCAACAATTCTGCCTGTAAAATACCCATGCCAATTCCTCCAGCTGTAATAAGTGTAATGTGTATGTTGGGTACTGTTTTTAGAAGCTGACCCTGTGACGCTGGCTGTCTCCCTCCCCTCCTCTCCCTAGGACTGCCTGCGAGCCTGCCTGGAGCAAATAGAAAACGCACTCCAGTATAACCTGCCCAAGGAGGGCAGCCTGTCGGAGAGCCCCGAGCACAGCACCCCCAGGACCCCCACTGACCTCTGGGACGTGCTCCTCTCCCCCAGCCCAGCCAGAGAGCTGGAGGCTGGGGAGGATTCTGTACCCACTGCCTGATGCACCCGGGGGACAGGCACAAGAGAACAAGAGGGTGAAGCACAAGCACTGTCAGGGTGCAGGACTGAGAATGCAATCTACGACATTCTGTAGCATGCTGTTCCTGTTACATCAGTCCTGTCCCCAGGGGGGTGGGGGGGTCACCTCAGCCCCCCCCCCCCAGTCAATGCACTGAAATTGTTTTAGTTTTTGCTGTTGTGCCAACATTTTATAGCTTCAGAAAAAAATATAAAAATACAAACCAAAAAAAGGCTGTATTAGATGTTGAAATTTTGTACTGGTTGGCTTTGTTTTTGTAAAGCCGTTGTTCTCAGGGAGCTGCTGTTTCCCATAAGTCTGTCTGAGTGCTGTAATACCGAGCCAGGGCCAGTCTAGCAGCAGTCTGGGTGCTCCGTTTATAAAAGGGCCCTCCGTCTCACCTCTTGCACCGCAGTCTGCTGCATATCACTGTAGTTCTGAACCAAAAAAAAAAAAAGATGCTGCTTTGGGTTAAGATTTCAAACTGAAATTAATAAAAACAAATTTTAAAAAGCTGGTCAGTCATTGCATTTTTTTCATGTCTCTGTCTTCTAGCAGAACAGTCTATACCCGGTACCTGAAACCCGTTTGTGTTTAAACGCAGTGCTAGTTCTGTAAGACCAATGCAAATTCAGCTTTTAATCAGGACGTGTATGATAGTGGGATCAGACAAATTGGGGGGGGGGGGGGGGGACAATCCTTAACAAATAGAAACCAAACATTTGAATGTACAATTTTACATTTGATGATTGCAGCTTCTAAATTACAAATGTGACCAGGCTGCTCCTTTGGGACACATCTCCCTCTATTGTTAGAACTAGGTATTTATCTTTAATTATAACCTTTTGTGAACCCGTCTGTACAGGACACTACACACAATGAGAAGCACTCCTGGCACATAGCACATCGCAACAGTATCTGCAGGTACTCCCTCATGGTAAAGCTGCATTTACAAGCCTCACAATATAGGTCCCATCCCAATAAGAATGAAAGTGCAAGAGACACAGCCACGCTAAAACCAGTTCACACTAGAGGAAGCACAGAGTCCTCAAGGCCTTGTATCTTGTAATCTGCACACTGTGTGTTTTTAAGGGTTTAGTCCAAAGCCATGGCTGGCTCACCAATCTCCAGATCTCGACACTTGGAGTTGACCAGCTCCCTTCTGATCTCTGCAGATATAGAGGGGTGTGTGTGCACCTTCAGCAGCTCCAGCAGAGCCCCCTTCTGCTCGGAGGACAGGTCCTCCTTGTAGCGCTGTGCTAAGGTCAGCAGGCTCTGGTGCCACAGCACGGGCAGCTCGCGCTTGTCGCTACGGAAACGCAGGAAGTGGAAGACCAGGGCGTCGATCACGCGGAAGGGGAGCGCGTACTTCTTGTCGATCATGAGCCGCAGGAAGATGCTGTTGGCTCCGTTGTAATCCATCTCAGCCACCTTCAGCATCGCTGCGCTGGGGGAGGGAGGAGAGGGAGGGGGTTACAGAGGGGCTGCCCAGACAGAAAGACAACAGACAGGGTGCACTGGATAAATCATCTGCAGCAATGCTTCAAAGTTTAAAAAAAAATAAAAAATTATTACACACAACTACAATGCGTGAAAAGATGGTTTAGTTAAAAAAAAAAAAAAAAAAAAAATTATAAAAAATGACGTGAAGCTGAGGGGGCTGTCCGGTCACGTACCTGCAGTGCAGCACCGGGATGGAGCACTTTGTGAGGATGCTGCCAATGATCACAGCCTCGCGAAGGGTGCAGGTCCCAGACTCACATAGAGGGATCAGGATTCCTGCACAGGGGCAAGGCAGCAAGGCTCACTTATTAACACACATCACAACAACACCACAACAAACTGGGGCTGCACTTAGAAATACTAAAAGAAGCTTAACTCAAAAGACACTGAAAAACACTTTGGAGTCCAAGTGCCTGGCTGCTCAAACTGTGAAATGTTTACTTGTTACAGGGATGGAAATAAGACTAATGACCCATTTCTGCTTTTACAATGAGTTTAACAAGGCATACCTAAGCTTGTTGCCTAGATACTGGTGGCTAAGCCCATACTGAAACCTGAAATGGGTGAATGCAACAGGAGTCTTATTTCCCATCCCTGATTTATGTTCATAATAAGAGACGCACTACACAGGGTTAAATGTATTATAAAGAACAGATTGTCCTGATGAAGTTTCTTTTTTTTAACTTCAGAATTCCGTCCTCTGTGTTCTGTGTGCAGGATGGCACCTGTGCACAGGGGAAGACGTGTCGGAATTCTCCACGGACAGCGTGGTTTCTCGTGCGCTGCTCCTCACCTTTGAACCAGGCGCCGGGTTTGAAGAGCGCCTTCTTCAGCGCGCTGTACAAGTGGAAGTTGAGCCGCTTGTACTCCGCGATGTCGTCTCGGATGCGGGGCAGCAGCACCAGGTTGTAGAAGCGCTGGGCCATGCGCTCCTTCAGGTTGGAGGAGAAGATCCTGCAGGAAGAGGACAGCGGTTTATGCAGATGACTTCCAAGCAGGTCATAACACAAAACACACCCCTACATACCTGTCCTAAACCTCAGCTGAACACAACACCTATAACACAATATCCAATTCAAAATTCTCCCCAAAAAACAGACAAACCCCCAGCCCCCTGGGTCCAATGTGTAGCGCTGACCACATTTAAAGGGCCAGATGGGGCACAGCTGCAAAGTTTGAATCCACACAAACTTCAGCAACCAGCTTTCTATCTCTATCTCTATCTTGCACTGCAGGGTACAAGACAAAGAGCAACCCCTCCCCTCCCGTCCACAGTGCAGCTCTTTACCGGGTTGCCTGGTACATGGCAGCTGCAGACCAGCTCTCAGGATCAGTGATGTACAGAACCTGCTCCCAGTTGGACAGCGCCGGGATGATCTTGAACGCTTTGGGCAACTTCCCACTGCGGTATTTAGAAAGAACCTGAGAGAGAGAGAGAGAGAGAGAGAGAGAGAGAGAGAGAGAGAGAGAGAGAGAGAGAGAGAGAGAGAAAGAGTTAGACTGCACCTCTTGCATGGGTGGAATGGGTTTGCTGGTCAGTCTCTAGGCTTATGTACTTACAAACAAGTAATTCCTAATGCAGACTCTTTATTAAAATCCACTGTAAAAACACCACTGAAGAAATGCATGTGGTAGCGATATAATATATAATCAGGGGTGTGCAATTCATATCGCCCGACCCCCGGGACAGGATTTGCTGTTATGCTTTGCCCGTTGGACAAGTGGTTTATTTATGTATTTTTCCAGTGTTCGTTCTGTTGCTAGGAAACCACTCTGGGTATATTTCTAGAGAGCCACGCAAGTTTCTGAAAACTGAACTGCAGAAGTACCTACACACCAACATTTAAAAAAGTCCCACCCCTATCACTTCTGATTGGCTAGCTGAGGAAAAAAGCTGATCTTCTATTGGTTACAAAGAAACCCAGAAACGACTGCCAAGATAGCCTCTGGCTACCTCAAACTTATTACAGTGGCAACAAATTACTTCAATTGAAGTCACTTTTAGTGAATTAAACTGGATTCAAATTCAAATTACTGTGTCTGAAATACCAAATCGCAATTCCTTTGAAAGGACGGGAATTGGAAATTGACTTTAAAATGAAATTGAAAAGCAGGAATTGACCCCAACCCTGATCTCTACACTTAGGGAGTTGAATGTACTTCTTTCCAGTTACTCATTACAAACCACCCCGCCTCACCTCTTTCACCCCTTTGTACACCTCCAGCACTCTGGGGTCCAGCTGTGGCATCGGCACCCCCGACACCTCGGACATCATCGTCTCTACCTCCGTCTGTTTCTCTGTGATCTTCTCCATGATGATGTCAGCCAGCGTCTGTCTGCCAGGAGAGGAGGGGCAGGGGAGCAGATAAGATCCCCGCTCGCAATGCATTTGAATCCGTTTCCAGGCTTCCCTGCTAGCTTAAAGGTGTTCAAATCCACTTTCTTATCCCTTGTTAGCTCTAGCAACTGTAGGCTGGTGGGATAACAGGGATGGAAATAAGATTCCTATTGCATAGCAGTTTGATTCATTCTTGGTTTTACTACGAGACACTGTGGCCAACCAAGCTCATAGCAAAACCTGGAGTGGGTGAAACTGCTATGCAACAGGAGTCTTATTTTCATCTCTGGAATACCAGCTGCAGCCAGTACACCTTGCTTTGTAAAATGCTTGGAGGTTTTCCTCATTGCTCTATACAAAATGCATACACAGGTGAGAGCCAGTGTTGGAAAGTCACAGCCTAACTATAGCTGGCCACACAAGATTACAGGGGGTTCTATGGGCTTCAGCTTGTGGTGCGGGCGAGTCTGGATCAGTACCTGAGAGGCGGGTTCTTGTTCATGAACATCTCGATGGCCTTCTCATCCTCCATGTCGACCTGCACCGCTGCACCCCCACACCCCTCCTCCTCCTCCTCCTCCTCCTCTCTGCCAGCATGTGACCCCAGGCAGGGCCAATCATCCTCCGAGTCAGAGTCCCGGGGCCCAGAACCTGTCAACACACAAGAACATGCCGGGTCAGAACCAGGACATGCAGGCACAGCCCGTACAGCAGATCTGGGGTACAATACAATTATTCAACGACACATTTATCTGTTATTCGATCACTAGTATTTGACCACTTTTGGTGACCCTATTTGTCTGAAAAGAATGATGTAGTATGTTTATATATGTACCTGCGATTACTGATCGATTGTTTAGAGTACATGTTAATGAGTTTAGAATACAAAGAATATTTTCGCTGCAGGGTCCGAGCACTCAGCGTCCTTCTCTCTTACCCAGGACTGTGGTCTGGGTTTTTTTCCTCTCCGTCTTGCTCCCGGTCCCGTACTCCGCTTCCAGTTCCTCCTGCTGGATCCTGGCCTGTTCCAGGATCTTGCGGGACAACTTCTCGTTGACGTACCGGTCCTCTCCCTCCTCCCGGTGATCGCGGCTCTTCACCCGGCCGCTCGGCCTCACTGCGCCGCCCTGCAGTATCTGATCAGCCAGCGGCATACCCTTCATATTCTTCTGCTCCCCTCTGTCTCCCCCGCCTCTGGATTTCTTCAATTTCGGCATGTTTCAGATCGGTGCGCTTGGATCTGCGGTCTGTTAGTGTTTACACGTTTGAATCTCCTGTGTTAGGCTCACAACACACATGGGGTGTAAACGTGGAGCAAAACAGACATGCGCATAAGAAACTTCCGCTGTTGTGCCACAGATCCCTAAATATCGTTGGCTAGAGTTCGAGATGCGCATTTGGAGAAATGTTACTTTGCCCCTCACAAGCATGGCGACGTGTATTGTATTTCATTTTTTGTTGTTGTTTTTTTTATTTTTACAAGAAATAAGCTGTAATATAAAATGCTTATCTAACATGCATTTATTATTTATTATTAGTATTATTATTATTATTATTATTATTTAATCCTATGGGGTCGGTTTGTTTTTGCTTAGAGGTGATGTCATTTCCGCTGTGCCAGTCGTCTGAAATGTTTTTTTTTCCACGCAGGAAGCGTCTTGTTTGAAGTTGGATTTTGAGGCGCGATGGGAGTCACTTGGTAAGAACTGCTGCTTTAAACGCCGTAGAAAATAAAACGGGTCGAGGAACAGCCTGCAAAAAACCCGTCGGGCTGTTACTGTTAGTGTGCGTTATTGTACTGTAGCAGGGAAGTGTGATTACACGAACAGACACTCACTACTCCATGTGACATTCTGTACTACAAATGTGCAAATTGCACAGGTGCTGATTCGACGTGTTATTAATCGAGCATATCTGTTCTGTTATAAAAAGCGAATAGTTTATTTTTCTTGTGTGAGAGCTTTCAAGGCAGGGTCAGTTCAAGATGAATTCGTTCATACAGTCTAGTCTGTAAGCCTGTAGCCTCGCCTGGAAGACGGATCTACAGACCGTGTCTGGGAGAACGCTGTGTGTGTGCATTTACAGTTTTCAGGGATGGATTAGATCTCCATTGCATAGCGGTCTGCGCAATTCCAGGCAAATCCCTTTTAATAAAGACACATTTTTGATGAAAATTGTAATTAGCAATATTCTATTAAAATGAGCTTCTCACAGTGGCAACAAATTACTTCAATTAAAGTCACTGTTGCTCAATTGAATTGGCTTCAATAATTATGCCTCTAACATATAAACTTCACTTGGAATTGGGGGTTGGTTTTAAAAAGGAATTGGAAATGGAATTCAAATTGATAAAGAGGAATGTACCCAGCCGTGTGTGTGTGTGTGTGTGTGTGTGTGTGTGTGTGTGTGTGTGTGTGTGAGGTGTGTGTCATTGTCTCTGTGTTCCGTGATCGCAGCGTGTCCCAGGTTCCGGTGGCGGAGGGGAAGAGCGTGCAGCAGACTGTGGAGATGCTGAACAGGAAGCTGGAGCAGCTGGGTGCCGTGAAGCAGGGCTACTTCTGTGTGGACTGCGAGACCTACCACGCAGGGGCCGTCGGCATTCCCGGTGAGAGATCGCTTCTGAGGAATGCTGCTGCACGGATGAGAGGGAATAATGCCGACACCTCCGATAGCACGGTTTCATCTCTCATACCCAGCGGGGCCAAACTGTGCTGTCATTGAAAGTTGTGATGAATTTCGTCCAGCTTCACTTTTTTGCATATAGGCACTGCTGCTTCCTGGGTCAGCTATACCTGACAATTACCGTGGAGCGCATACAGCTGCCTTTTACTACCCCTCTCCCAGGCAGCAGCTCGGCTGTGCCTGTGAAAAAGCAGTGGAAACGAGGCATGAGACCGAAACTGTTCACCTGAACCATGCATGATCGTCACATGCTGAATAAACGATTGTGAGTGGCAATCACAAGGTTTTTAAGCGTGCATTATCAGGGTGTGATAGAGTAATAGTGACACTGGCAGGCTGTGGAGAGGAAAAGCCCAGGTGAACCTTATTATGCTTGCAGCAAAACCTGGAATGCCTCAAGTAAGCGTCTTATTCAGGGATGGAAATAGGACTCGTATTGCACAGCAGCTTGATCCCTTCCTGGTTTTGTTAGGAGCTTGATAAGGCACAAGTGAGCTTGTTACCTGGACACTGTGGCTAATGAAGCTGACATTAAAACCTGGAATGAGTGAAAGTCCTATGCAATACAAATCTTATTTCCATTTCTTATTGTGTTTGAAATAATGTAATCAGCCTAGTTTGCAGTACATTGCTGTGTGCTGTGATGATCTCACACTCCATATTAGGCAGCAATGTAATAGATGGACACGGGTTTATGAATGGCGTAATGTCCCCTCTGCAGGCCAGCCCCCCAAGTTCCTGTACGTCATGCACAACTCGGAGGCTCCGCTCAGCTGCTTTGCTCTTTTTGAGAATGGACCCTGCCTGGTGGCCGACCCCAACTTCGACGTGCTGATGATCAAGCTGAAAAGCTACTTCCAGAACGCCAAGAGTAACAAGGTGGAGAGCCGAGGGGCACGCTACCAGTACTGCGACTTCCTGGTCAAGGTGGGCACTGCCACCATGGCGTCCAGCGCACGTGGTATTACCGTGGAGGTGAGAAAAAAAGAACGCTGCCCAGATTGCTGTCTCGCTCTTCTGCAGCCCCCCCCGCCCCTCAACCTCAAAGCTTATAATAATTTATTTAACATCACACTCCTGGTTCCTGATCATAGAAATAATCAGCCTAACTGAAGGTAGTTCTGAAATCCAGGACTGGGCGTGAGGCTAACATGAGTTCCAAGCCCGTCGTACTCCCTGCAACACGGATACCTGCCTGTCTTGCTTCGGCTCCGCTGCAGTGACGGCTGTCTGTTCTGTCCCTGTGCTTTTTTTTTTTTGTGCGACTCCTGCAGCTTCCCATGTCTCGTTTCTCATTGCAGGTGGAGTACTGCCCATGCGTCACAGCCAACGACTGCTGGAACCTGCTGATGGAGTTCATGCAGAGCTTCCTGCCCTCTCACGTGCCCGGCGTGCCGTCAGTGTTTGGCGTGAAGACAGACGGGGTGTACAGCCTCTCCGACACCATGGCACAGTACCTGGAGCTCTTCGGCAAGCTCCGGAAACAGCAGGCAGCAACGGGGAGCGGCATGCGCTGAGAGGGTACCAGGAGATTCTTTTGAGAGGAGACTCAGGATAGACGCTCTCTCTCTCCCTCTCTGTCTGTCTCTCTCTCTACTGCAGCTTCGATCGGACTGACCCTCGCTCTTCACCAGCTTACTGAGATAGTTTCTGTAGGTGACACCTGCAGTGCCAGGCTACGAGAAATCAGCCCTAAAAGTGACTTTGAAAGAATGTGTGTGTCAATAATTAACAAAGGAGTTCCAAGTTTACTCATAGTTTTAAACACTCTCTTATCGTAAAGATGTTCTGTTTCTGTAGTGCAGTGCCACTAGATGCTTTGTAATAATCTTAGAAACAAGAAGACCTGGTCAGTGCTGTTTGTGGAGTAAATCTACATTGTTTCCTCATTTATATGAGTGGATATTGAGTGATAATCCAGAAAAAAGAACTCATGTCAGGTGGGAGATGAGCTCAGCATCACCCAGGGGTTCCATGACTCTCAGGATTGACTGAGCAGCCCTAGTCATGTCAAGCAGATTCATGAGCAGGTCATTCCAGGGCATGCTGTGAACTTTTATCATTGAGTAAAGTATGTATTTTTATAACAGTGTGCATCGAGTCTCTATCCTGAATGGAAATTAGACTGCTATTGCAGCGCAGTCCATTCCTGGTTTTACTGTGAGTTTAGTAAGACACACCTGTGTGTGTTACCCATTCATTTAGTCTTTATTTCCAACCCTGCCCATCACACACACGTGTGGCTGTGTATTTTTTAAGTAGTAAATCATTTACTATACAGGATTCTAGTGTTGCGAGGCTTGGTTGTCCAATGGTTATAGAAACGGGCTCGATACTTCCTCCGACGACCTAAGGTTAAATTCCAGCTCAGCCACTGACTCGCTGTGTGTGACCCTGAGCAAGTCACTCAACCTCCTTGTGCTCCGTTACTTAAGATGAGACATGAGACAAACCGAGGTCATATTGTAAGTGACTCTGCAGAAGCAGTTGTTGATGCATAGTTCACCCCCAAGTTGTGGGATCATTAAGAAACCTATTTTACAGACTAAATTAATGATTAATTAATACTAAAAATAATTGCGCTCAGTGATTAAACGCGAGTCAGAATTGGACAATTACACCGTGGAAGGTCACTCGTTACAGAGACTATAATGTGTCTGTTACATGTATGCATAAACGTACAAACGACAACTCCCATCCCTTTTTTATTATCTGTTTACTTAGCAGACGCCTTTATCCAAGGCGATTTACAGAGACTAGGGTGTGTGAACTGTGCATCACCTGCAGAGTCACCTACGACAAAGTCTCACACAAAAGGACGGAGCACAAGGGGGTTAAGTGACTTACTCAAGGTCACACAATGAGTCAGTGGCAGAGCTAGGATTTGAACCAGGGACCTCCTGGTAACAAGCCCCTTTCTTTTACCACCGAAGAGCACACGCTTCAGTCATGTCCCAGGTATTAAAGGTAGTAGAACCTATGGAACTGGCTAACACACCCATGCTGGCTCTGCACATTGAAAGAGTTACTTATCACCTGCAACAGGTGGCTCACCTATTGCACTCTGCATCTGACCACAAACTGCAAAACAACTTCAACCACGCTCCACATGTGGGGCTTTTTTTCCCGTCTGTAAATTTTGTAACATCTGTTCAGAGGAGCCGCCAAATGACAGCAGAGGACAATTTAAAGAAGTGTCTCCCCCTGACTGGGTAAAGTTTTGGGTGACCGTCATGCAGTGCGTTCAGTGAGCTG
Organism: Polyodon spathula; assembly: GCF_017654505.1. Lineage (NCBI taxonomy): Eukaryota > Metazoa > Chordata > Actinopteri > Acipenseriformes > Polyodontidae > Polyodon > Polyodon spathula. The sequence continues at coordinate 8,745,127 of NC_054558.1, forward strand.
CACAATACAAATCAGATAATTCTGCAACAGAATCTTGCTAGACCAAAAAAAAAAAAAAAAGACTCTAGAATTGCTCCTAATACCTATAGGAAAAAAAAGAATTTAGTGTGAGTGCTCAAGCTCCTGTTTTTATAATTGTAAACACAAACAATTAGGCTGGTAAAATGTATGTGTTAATTGCATAGCTCATGTGCCTACTGTAACTGTTTTATGCAATTATCAGTAACATATACAGTGTAATATATGAACATAATTTAACAAACGTACGGACATATACTACGCGCGGCACTATATTTGCTCTGCACCTGTGCCCCTCACTTAAATGCTGTGTAGCACAGCCTGTGTGGTCCTAGGGGCCCTAATACCTTATGCACATGAAGTGATCTTATACTGTGGCAGTCAAAGCAAATCTAACGACTGCAGAAATTCTATAGAAATATCACAGCGCATCGGACATCTTAGTAAAGGCAGGACTTGCACATTATGAATAAGTCATGGGGAGCAAAATGTTTTCAGACCAAAATAAAAAAAATAGCTTTAGAAAATCCTCTAAAATTAAAAAAGGTACCTTTACAAAAAACCACTGCCCATTTCTTACCTCCAGATTGCCCTGAGCAGAAACGTAAAACCTCTAGATCTGGCCAACAAGAACAAAATGAAACAACGGCGACAATCCGAGTAAAAGTTGTAGTGTTTAGGAACCACGTACCGTGACGCAGATTCATCTAAGGCCCCTTCCCACTGGCGCGCCTACCTGGGGTCTTGACTCCACTCAATCTTTGCTGACATATATGAGAAAAGTGTTTTTGTTGCTACATGACACAAGGGTTTTATTAATATATATATATATATATATATATATAGATATTATATATATATATATATACTATATCTATATAGATAGATATCTTGTTTTGTTTTTTTCAAGCCGTTTCGGCCAAAAGTCCTACAACATGTTTGTCTCTACTATAATGGACTGTACTGAAGAAGGGCTTCGCATTGAGTTAAACGGCGATGTCTCTTTAAAGAATTGCTTTGTCTGTGGAATACCTTATTTACCCTTTCCATCCAACCTAACTTACTTTCCGCGGCTGCGCAAAGTACGCACCCCCTCATTGTAAACCGACAGGACTGAGGAGCGCTTTGCTTACTCGCGTTTGTGAATAGAAACCCTCGCCAAGAAACACTTTCAAAGTTAAGCCGCACAGCTACGCCGGTCACTTAGGAATTTACCGCCGAATCAGAGAGAGGGCTCCCCTGCAGGAGACGCAGTCTGTTTTGTGAATAGGCCACTCATAGAGAAAGTAAGCGAGTGACGGGCTAACCACCAATAAGAGCTCAAGTCTGGCCAGCGATTGACGACCCTGTGGCCAATCAGCGAGCGGAGAAGGAGGACCCTCCGCGGTTCGGTTGTCTCGCGGTCGATGACAGCTCGCGCGTGCTGATGATGGCGGTAAATAAAAGCTGCCCAAAAAATTGTTTTTTTTTTTAAACAGAAATATTTTTTTAAATACCCCTCGCAGCGTTAAGTAGCGGGGAGCCGATACGCAGCCCTGCCTGTTATGACACGACTTTACAGCCTTTAAAAAAAGTTGAAAAGGTTTTTTTTTTTTCTTTTGGAGAATGAGAATTTTTTTTTTTTGAGTGACCTTCCCGTTGTTTCGGTCAGTGTTTGTAAAGTTTATTTGGAAGCACTAGTCAGTACCCCGCACGGTGCCAACGTTCGGTAGCACATTAATAGTATATAAGGAGCAAAAGCAACTGAAAAACGTAGATAAATAAACTTGTTAGGAAAAAAAACTATTCAAAAGCGCAATAGTTATGATTAAGTCGAATTTATTAAACGGTTTTGGCAAAAGGGTATGGAACTTACCTTCGACAAGTGTAAGTTGTTCACAATCAAACACGAGATAATGCCGCTTCCCACGAAGCCGTGTCGCACAGGGCACTGTTGGGTGCCAGCTTTCACGGAATACTTCTGTGCCATTTGATCCAAAACATCAACTCCATATTTTGTTGCGTTGTAAAACTTCATGGTCTCTGGTATTTTTTTTTTTCACTAGTCCCGATGCTAATCGATTGACCAAAGCAGCGCAGCTGGCAAGCAGACACCAGCATTCAAAATGTTGATTGAAAACAATAGACTGTCGGTCATTCCCACAGGCAGAGTAGAGACTAATCCGATTATAGCTAAACACATTGCGGACTGGTAAAAAAAATAAAAATAAAGTCGAATACCGTTCTATATAATCAAAATACAATTGTTTTTATGTGTGGCCATCAATGTGACTGCTCCCAGGGCTTTCAGGTATAATATCTCCTTATTTACCTCCAACATTCATTTCTTGCTTTGTGAGAATATTGAATACATATGGACAGAAAGGTACATGAACGTGCAGCCCCATATGTGTTACACGAGTGGAGGAAATTACATTTTTAAAACCAAAAACCGCCAAAATGACCGCGGAACCCCGAAGGGTCACAAATTACCTGTATCAGAAAGGTGACCAAATAGTAAATAACTATTCCCGACTTACCCCTTGGTTCCACAAAGAAAATTAAAGTTATTTTGGTATTCGGAGCTCCTCTTTGCTCTTGGTTAAACCAAGGTGCGGCGTAGTCGGTACTGCAACCCAAGCTACCAAAAGAAGGGAAACGTTGCATTAGAAAATATTACTTACCTCTTATAGCTTTGACAATTCTGGAGGAAATACCAGCTCTGATTAAGTGATGATCAGGACTAAACTTACCGAGGGACTGTTTAGTTACTTTAGTTTTAAAATTACTATTTAGCAGGGCAGGTTGGTGGCAAATAGCTCACACTGGAACATTTTAAAGTTTAGAATAGGCTATACATCAGTGTACTGTAAATATATTTGACTGTAGCTGGTCTTCTTTCACAATTCTCTCTCCATGATAATTCCTTAACAATCTAATATGGTAGCCACCGTTTTCACATGATCTCACATTCCCCCAGATGTTTACAAGGTTTAACATTGTAGAATTCAACAGTGCTACATGATGCCTGTTTAGAAGATTCATTAGATCAACAGATCATCAAATGACTCAAGCAGAAAAAAAAAAAAAGCATTTTCAATAACAATTCCAATCTAGCCACAAACAACATTTTCATTATAAATAACACATCTATTGGTAATGAGTCTATTAAAAGGTGATTTATTTATTTTTTTTTAACCTTGGGCATCAATGTTTGGAAAGGGTATGCATATATCAACACTGTCTTTCAGTACGTTTGGTGCTCAGTCATTTTATTGACTTAAATAAAACAACCCGTAAAGCTGACCTTCAAAAAGTAATAATTTCATCATGGCAAACCTTGAGAGTAAATCATGTCTGAAATGCATATTGCACAAACAGAAGGGCAATCAGATTATCTAATGTGTCCTATGTACTATTGCTTTAATGTACAGGACAACGCACGTGTAATGCATACAGCCAGAGCAACTTAGCAATATTACGGCTCGCTTACAGTTTTCAGATATTATTAATCTAAGCTAGATGTCAGATTCTAGCAAACTTCACTCCCTTTATGACAAATGTTTTGCATATCTAACATGGACGATCAATATGTTAGTCACTTGACAGGCCCATAAATGAATCCTTAGCTGTCAACCTCCCTATTGCTGCTCATGAAAATCTTCCTCACGCTACTGTGGATGATGTCTGCTTTAATCCAACAGGGAGAGGAAAATTAACCTGTTTTATACAGTGGCCCCCATCTGCCTTTACTTAAATCCTGAGTGGAAGGTTATATAGAGATGGCATTGCAAAAGTGGATACAGCATAAATATAACTAAAATGTCTTTAAAATATAATTTGTAGTAGAAGTAGAGTTCTGATATAGAAAGGATATGTGCAGTACACAAGTTCAAGAGATAACAATGTATACCATATTAGATCGTTTTCTGTTATGTTTCAAAAAGAATCGGTGGTAATGACCTGTAATATCAGTAGTCTTTTGGCTTGCTTCTACCTACCAGTGCTGGCAGAAATCTCTCCAATAGGCCAGGAAAAGACAAAACGTGGGCATTTATCAGGTTCATAAATGTAGCTTACCTACTTGACACTTGCCTCAAATAAGAAAACGAGCAATAGAAATGGTTAAGTGACTACAAACCCATAACGCCACCCTTACTCAGATCATCGACACAGTTGCC